>NC_041225.1:38447304-38452673 GCF_002837175.3 Physeter macrocephalus
GCTGAGCCTGTGCGTCCGGAGCCTGTGCTCCGCAACGGGAGAGGCCACAACAGTGAGAGGCCTGCGTACCGCAAAAAAAAAAAAAAAAAAATTATGCAAAATGAGCAGAGAAAGAGCGGGACAACATGGGAAATGGCAAATAGCGTGGTGCAGTTGGAGTACAGAAAATATGTTAGGGAGTGACTGAGGGGTTTACTAGGTGCTACAAGTTTCTTGGGGAGATTAAATGAGAAAATAGATGTGAAAATGTTTTTGCTATATCATGACTATAAAAATGTCATGATATTGTTTATTAATTTAAAGGCCTGATATGCTAAGCTTATGAATTTAGATTCCCCCACTCCCATAGGTAGTTTTTTGCCTGGAGGTACATGGTGAGACTTGCATTTTTAGAAAGTGACCTGATGCTTTATGGAAGATGGCTTAAAGGGGCTGGACTGAGACAGGGAGGCTGACGAAGGGGCTGTAACTTGCGCGAGAGGTGGTGTGATGGTTAATTTTATGTGTCAACTTGGCTGGATCACAGTGCTCAGATATGAAGTCAAACTTTATTCTGGATGTTTCTGTAAGATTACTTTTGGATGAAATTTTCTTTATTTAAAGTTAAGTATTTTTTAAAGTTAATTAAATAATTAATTAATTTTTTGGCTGCGTTGTGTTTTGTTGCTGCACGGGATTTCTCTAGTTGCGGCGAGCGGGGGCTACTCTTCTTCGTGGTGCACGGGCTTCTCATCGCGGTGCCTCCTCTTGTTGCGGAGCACGGGCTCTAGGCACGCAGGCTTCAGTAGTTATGGTGCACGGGCCCAGCTGCTCCGCGGCATGTGGGATCTTCCAGGACCAGGGCTTGAACCCATGTCCCCTGCATCGGCAGGTGGATTCTTAACCACTGCGCCACCAGGGAAGTCCTGGATGAAATTAACATTTAAATTGTTGGACCTTGAGTAAAACACATTGTTGTCCATAACATGGTGGGCCTCATCTGATCAGCTGAAGGTCTGAATAGAATACTAGTCCACCCTGCAGATTTGGGACTTGTCAGCCTCCCTAATATCATGAGCCAATTTCTTAAAATAAATCTCTCTCTCTATATGTGCACATCTATTAGTTCTGTTTCTCTGGAGAACTCTGATTGATATAGATGGTAGAACCTGTACCAGGGCAATGGCTGTGGAGATGGAAAGAGGGGTAAGAGTTGAAGAGCTAGCTAGAATATTAAATTGGCATCCTTTACTGCCATGCTGGGGGTGGGCAGAGAAGAAGTAAGAGAGGCTTCAATGGTATTCAATAATTTGATGGGCTGCTGGATGGATTCTGATGCCATGTATCAAGAGCAGAAGCCCAGCACTGTTGACAATTGTGCACAGGCCCCAACTAGAAATTGTGCACATGCCTGAAACAGAGGGAAGTGGATGGGAGCTCAGGGAAATCCCTACTAGGACAATGTAAGCTGCTGAGGGTGGGTGGAGAACAGGAAGTCTGTGAGAAGGGCTGGATCTTCTGATTTCCACTTCCTGCCCTGGTTTGCTGGCTGGTCAGAGGAGACTCCTGTGACCTGGTCAGTCAGGAGCATTACTGCTTGGCAGGTCAGCATTTCTGTCTCCACAGACTCAGCAAGGCCTATTTATTTGCCATGAGTACCCTAGTAAGGGTCTTTGTCTTGATCAATGAAAGCTACTTAAAATATACAATTCTACCATCCAATGTTTCTATTCATGGTGTGGTTGCAATAGATCAGAGCCAACGATATGTTACTTACCAGCCTTCTCTCCTCCAGCCAAGATGGCTTTGTTCCCCTAGCACAGTGGTTAAAGGCCACGCTCTGGAAACAGATGGCCTAGGTTCAAACCTCACTTCTGCCATGTACTAGCTGTGTGACCTTGGACAAGCAGCTTCAGTTTTCTGTGCCCCAGTTCCCTTAGTTGTACCATCACCTTCCTCATAGGCTTTTTTGAGGTCTAATGAGTTAATACACGTGAAGCCCTTGAAACAATCCCTGGCACATAAGAAGCACCATGTAAAGATTATGGCAGAGTAGTGAATGCACCAGGAGAGCAGAGTTCCAAACTGTGGACCTTCAGACTCCTGGCAATTTGCCTTCTCCTTCTCCATTTTTATCCTTTGTTGGGTGGTCACTGGTAGACCCAACATTTGATCCCTGGAATGCGGTCCAGAAAAGGGATTTCGGAGGCCCGAGGTTCTGATGGTAGGTGACATTTGAATCTCTAATTCCTGATCATTCTTTGGGTCAGAGTTATTATTTCTGCAGAACTGGAACACTGTCATTCAAACAACTTTTGGCCCTTTCTATTGGTTATTTCAAGCAAGTGATAAATTTCTCTTGAATGACTGATGAAGAGAAAAGGTGTGGTGAATCAGCTCCTGGCTTAGAACAGAGCCCACAGGCCAGGTGTGGGCTGGCCTGCTGCACCTGCAGTTAGTGGGTATCACAGCATGAATGGGGAGATGGGAGTTAAGATTTCCAAATGATAGATAGGTTTTAGGAGAAAAAGAAATATAACCCTTCAGAAAAAAAGTCAAGCTTTAGAGAAGGAAGAGACAGCTTCTTGGAAGAAGGAAAGCAGAAGGTGAACCTTGGAGCACTCTTTATGCAAAGTTTTGAGCATTTGCTTATTAGCAAAATTAACTGGTCAGGAGAAAACATTGCATTTTTCTAAGTGACTTCTCTGCACAGCTGCAGGCTACACGATGCCACCAATTGGTTGAAACTGGGACTGTAAACATTCTCCAAGTGGAGCTAAGTGTAGAAGGGATTTTGATAGCAATGGAGAATGTGAGGACCTATATTGCCTAAGCTGGAGTTTGCACCCGTTTAATATTAGTATTTGGAATAAAGGGAAAAAACCTCCGCTTAATCACTGCATAAGCAGATTCAAAGTACTTAGCATATTTTACTGAGCACAGATACAGATGTGCATAAAGCAGCTGCAATGCATTTTTCTCCCCTGGATCAAGGATAGAATGCTAATTGTTAGTGAAGTTTCTGGGGAATATGTTAATTTGTTATCTTAGCAAATTTTCAGCCTAAATTCATTTCCTTTCATTTCTCCCGTCTTTCAACAACAACCTGCTCTAATTGTATTAGAAAGGCGGAACTGAAAAGTTATTGATTGCTGATTGGTCGGTTTTAGAATATTTCTTGCAAGATATCAGGATTGGCTTTGGTTTTAGATATTAGCATTTAGGCTACTTGAAAAACCATAAAAACGGTCTTGAAGATGGCAGAAAATTCAAAATATGACATCTTGAGAGGATATTGTGTGCTTTTACGTGTGTGTGTGTGTGTGTGTGTGTGTGTGTACGCGTGCACGTGTGCGCTAAACACTGTGGCCAAAATTATGGTCTCATTTTATTATTATTATTGCCAGAGATTTATACATTCCCAATGCAGCTCTTAAGCAATACCTCTGCAGTGTATATAAACATATTGGAAATATAGCTTTGAAGGGACATTTATAATTCTCATTCAATGAAAACTACTACAGTACCATTAATTTCTCCATGCCCAAATCCTTAATTCCCCCTCTCCCTTCTTCCACCCTGAACCTATTCCACCAAAGCAGGGGATGGCAGCTACACAGAAACTGAAGCATAGATTTTGAATGTTTGGGTACATTTAACATTTAGATTTTCAATCTCCTGATGAACAAAGTGATTGAAATTCTGACCTCGTAGTGACAAATGGGCATAATACACACTTGAAATCTACATGTGAGGTTATCTCATGAACTATTCTATTTGAGAATAAATGGAAAAAACCACAGATGTATTTCAAACTCAAATATGATGCTGGTGTTCAAAAAGAGCAAACATAGCATAGAAGGAAAAAGCACTAGAAGAAAATGATTAAGATTTGGAAAGGTTACAGGATATGTATCTAAGCTTTTCGTTGGTATCTACACTCTTCTCTTTTTCTGTTTGTTGACTGTAAGTATATCAATATTATGGACTTTATTTTTTTCCTTATTTTGGCATTTTCTTGGAAAACTGATCTTAAAAGTTACTTTTGTTTTGTTTCATTTTAGAGACAAACATTAAACCTCAGTGAAAAGGAATTTTCTCTTGGTCATGCCTGAATGGTTCAACATTATTGCTTATTATTTCTGTATTTTCCTATGCTTCAATACTTCAATTGTACGAGTCTATTTTAGAGGAAAGTACTACCACCTTTTTGCCCAGTGGGAGTGGAGAGAGCTGCAGCTCTGGAGTCAGGCAGGCAGACCTGGAACCAAATCCCAGGTGTTTCATGGAGGAGACGCCTAAGGCTGTCAGGACCCCTCCACTCTCTAGACATCAGCTTCAAGAACCATACGAGAGATAGTCCCCTAGTTGCAGAGTTCCTCTGAGGTTAAAGATTACATTTGTAAAATGCTTGGTAGAGAGAGATAATGGTAGTTAAAAAAAACCCTTAAAATCCATACTTGAGAAAATATCAACTCGGTTCCTTTAAATTTGTGTTCAGTAAACATCGCTGAGGGATAACCTCAGAACTTTGTCCGTATCTCAGAACATTTGCAGTTTCTTCTTCCGACTGTGGTTATTTGGGTCTTTGTCTTATTATCTACTCTGACTGCGAGCCTCCCACAGGTGAAGCCTGTGACTTCACCATCTTAGCATCCTTTACAGCATGGCTTCCTGGTTTTCCAATGTGTCATCTGCCAAACGCTGGTCCCAAAATATGCTTCTCAGAGGAAAATCGTTCCATGATCTAATAAGTTTGGGAAATATTGCATACATGCTATGCTCCCCCCGCCTCCCGAGAGCTTTTCAACTTGTATTAACTCATTGAATGTGCTGAAAAGCCCTACAAAAAACAAATCCTAATTCTGTTTAACTCAGTGTTTCTCAATCTTATTAGACTATGGAGAACCACCTCTGCTTTTTAACAGCATCTATTAATTTAGGGGATAACACTTCTCTCGAGTTGGTCAGTGCAGTGTCTGTAGAGCAGGCAGACAGTAAATAGGCATAACCTTATGTTTCATGTATTGATATTATGTTTCGTATATTACATTTTATATAAAATCTTCCCATTCCTGAAGAATTATAACAGCGATATAATTCTGTCCATATTAAATAGGTCTGATTTTTTCATTAGTTCAGGAACCCCCTGGGCTTCTGGAAAGAAAATTGAGTTCCATATGCCAAATATGCCCACTTAAATTAAAATGTTAATTAAAACAATAGCAACAATTGTAAAGACAGTGGCAACTTCTGTTCTTTTATTTATTTATTTATTTTTTTGTGGTATGCGGGCCTCCCTCTGTTGTGGCCTCTCCCGTTGCGGGGCACAGACTCCGGACGCGCAGGCTCAGCGGCCATGGCTCACGGGCCCAGCCGCTCCGCGGCAC
>NC_041225.1:38452693-38484580 GCF_002837175.3 Physeter macrocephalus
CCCGGTTCCCCTGCATCGGCAGGCGGACGCGCAACCACTGCGCCACCAGGGAAGCCCAACTTCTGTTCTTTTAAAAATGAATTGTGTTGGATGAAGCTAACTTTGAAAAGTGAGATTCCATTTGGTGATATATGGAACTATAAAAGTTAAACAAAATATCCAACTCTCAGCTCATAAATGTTCGAGTAGCATCTGCTCCTTCTTTTAGGGGAACAATAACAGATAAAGGTATTGCCATAAATGAGTATTCCAGAAAGCAGAAACAGGATGCCAGACACTAAAACTTAAAAAAAACCTCAACTAGGATAAAAATCTTTCCTAAGAATATTACACACTTCTCATCCTTATTGTTACCTCATAGTGAATATAATCTGACCCATTCTTGATGACATAGGAACAATGCCATATCACTCTCCTGGCCAAAATACAAGTATGTTCCTTCTCAAGAATATGCAATGAGGTGCTGAGAGCTTCTTTCTTCCTTCTCTAAACGTTCCAACACTGCAGCTCTCTTATTTATTGTTATCAGCATTTTACTCTGTTGCCAAGTTGAATTTCTCAGAAGCTCTCCTCTCCTTGACATCTATGCCCCACCAACTGGACCTTGTCCCCAAATGACTTCTACTCTGAAGGTAACAGAGACATCAAACAGTTTGTTAAATCAGTAGCTGTTTTTGGCAAGCATTTGTAAATAAATAAGTTTATGTGAGCGTCTGAAAGATGGCTTCATATCAATTACTATCAATTTTTATTAACACATTAACTTAAGGTGACACTAAAACATCATTTTGTGGCGAGTTTGGGGTTCCATAAAAACTTTATCGCTTTGTGATAGCTATGCTCCCACCTCTATTTCATGCACTTACGACTTGATTCCGTCAACAGTTAATTGGTGTTAATCTGTGTCAGACCTTGGGACAAATGCCGGGTGATGGTGGTATCTGAGAAGGCCTAACAGGTAGCACTTCTCTCTTGCTACCAAATCCTTAACTGACAGAAGTTGAGTCAGGGCTCAAAATGTGAGCTTTGTTGTTGGTAAGCCTAGGTTGGACAGTAGAGTTTAGATCTACAGCCCTAATCTGACTTCTGCCTCAGCCCTTCCCCGACTGAATTTAGCCTCTCAGCCTAGGAACTGCAACCCCTCTCATGCCTCCACATAGGTAGCTACTCATCAATTTGTGTGATTTTAGGCTAAAATAATAATAATTACCAATTACTGGGCAGCTGCTATGAACTCAACATGGTGCTAGGTTTTACATACACCATATCTAATTCTCATAGCCTGTGAGGTATTTTTACAGAGGAAGAAATGAAGGCTGAGAGAGAAGTAATTCGTCCAAGCTCTGAAAATGAGTCAAATGTAGGGTTGGAATTTAAGTGCAGTTTTACACGGTTCAGACACTTGTGTTTTTAGCTCTCAGAGAGTGATCTAAGTTCCAAACTCAGGTTTCTCCACTGCAGTCCCCTTTGCACGGACCACACCCATGATGTCATTATTGTCCCCTTCTACTCTTCAAGAGAAGAGTAGAAGTCCTATGCATACTTAATCCTCTGGGTCACTTAATGCAGCCATGAAGTTCCAGTTGCCAATTTTACAAAGACTCACATAACTTAACAGAGTCCCTCTCAGCACCCGTTTGACTATTTGGAGACCATGATGGTGGCATAAGAAAAAATGTAATTGGTAGAGGGAAAAACCACATCAATGCAACCACTAAACAAACAGAACACATTATAGATTGCATATCCAGTGTACATCCTACGAATGACCTTCACTGGAAGGCTTTAGGATGCAGAAGAGGGGAAGATGAGTATCGAGAAGCATTTCTTTCCTAGGAGAGAGATCCTGTTGGTAATTATTAAGTTATTCCCTGAGTACCCTGATTTTCGATGGAAGTGCCTTTTTCTCATTTCCGTAGCTACCATTACCACCTCTTGATTTTCTCTTTCTCTCTTGTTTTTGAGCCGTAAGACACCAGCATGCTCCAGGTGCCTCCTTACTTACTTCCCAACTCTTGGTTAGCACTCCCTCTCGTGGCAGCTCAATGAATCTCCCATAATTATCTTCCGTTAGTGAGACCGAGCTGTATGAGGATAATCGTAGAAGAATTTTCACTTACGCACTTAATTTTATATCGTCTTTATTTCTATAATTTTAATGATCAGAAAATGACTATAAAGTCAATCTAAAATTATTTATCAGCTATTTCAATTTTTACAATTATTAAAACCAGTTTCCCATTGGATACATTAATGTGTATGTTTAAAACATTCCCTTAGGTTAAATTTTAAGTAGTTAGAATTTTGAAGACAGAGTATTTCATTTGTTATGGTAGATATTGTGTCCTCCCAAATTCATATGTTGAAGTCCCAAACCCCAGTACTTCATAGTGTAACAGTATTTGGATACAGGATATTCAAAGAGGTTGACTTGAAAAATATATCCACAACGTGAGAGTTGCGAGTTAAGTTTTATTTGGGGCAAAATGAGGACTGCAGCCTGGGAAGACAGCGTTTCAGATAACTCTAGAAACTGCTCGGAGGCGTTGGGAGGAGCCAGGATATAGAGGAGTTTTGTAACAAAGGACAGGTAGTCTGAATGTCAAAAAGATTATTGTTATTAAAGATAACCAGATATCTCAAGTTAAGGAATTTAGAGCTTTTCTATGCATGGGAGGATGCAGGAGTCTGGGCTTATTGAAATCATTCCTTTGATCTGCACCTCAGCTATCTGGGGCCAGCATCCTGGTACGACCTGAGTTTCCTCAGGGCTCTGCTGTGGGGAGTGGCTGCAGTCTGATGGCTGCTAGATGGCGGGCATTCTTTTCAGCCCTGAGTTCCTCGGCCTCACGTTGGACGACTATGACATCCTTTGTTTATTGATATGGCAGGAAATATTCCATTTCTCAAAGAGGTGATTAAATTAAAATGAGACTATTAGGGTGGCTCCTAATCCAATGTTCGTGGTGTCCTTTATAAGAAAAGGAAGCGATGACAGGGATGTGCAAGGACTACCATGTGCTGAAGCAGCAAGAGGGTGGCCATCTGAGGCGAGAAGCCTCAGGAGAAACCAAACCTGCCTACACCTTGATCTTGAAAAGGTTCCCTTTTTCCCCTGGCATGGCTATGCTAGTAGGAAGCAAAATTAGAATTGACCCTGAGAATTTTTGCCACCCCTTGGGGGATCCTTCCTGAGAATGAAGCTAGTTTAATGAAAGCTGAACTGAGGAACAGATCTCTGTGACATAATTTGAGTACCCGGATTCAGTAACGTGTAAGTCTTCCCTTGGAGTTTTTCCATGTCAAGAACCCCTAGATTTTTCTATTGAAAGAAATCAGTTGCCCTTGAATTTCTGACACCAAACCCCCAAATGTCCTTATTAATACAATTCTAACAGATTCTGTAAACTGTAATTCATTCTAGCTAATTTTATTTCTATTTAGTTGATGCAGATCCCAGAGGTGAAGCACAAACATTTTTGTTTTGCAGGCATTCTCATTGATAAACAGGGATGGCACTGCCGTGTAGCTTTAGGCCAGCTGGATGCCTACAGGGCATTTCAGATTAACATGACCAAAGCAGGAGTCCCAGATGCCATCCCAAACTGACTCCTTCCTCTAGAATCTCCATAAATCACATTTGTATTCACCTAGCTGCTCAAGGACCACTTGAGGGTCATTATTTATTTTTTCTTTATCCTTATGCCTTACGTCTCATCTACTAGCAAATCTTTTTCAGCTCATCTCCAAAGCATATTCCAAATCCTTCTTCCTTCAAGTGATCCTCATCTCTTGCTTGCACACCTGGAAAATCAAAGTGTTCTTTCTGCTGTCACGGTGTGGTGTGTTCTGCACAGAACAATCCCAGTGGTCTCTTCATATACGCATCAGGGCAGAGGTGACTCCCTGCCCAGAATGCTCCAACAGCTTCTCTGCCTTAAAAATAAAATCCAGATTCTTTACCACATCTGCAATGTCTCACATGATGTGACACCTGGTTATGTTTCCAAATTCATCTTACATCACTTCCTCTGTGCCTGTTATGTGCATCAAAATGCTACCTGGTTCTTGAGGGCTTATTCAAAAATTGTTGTGACATGTCAAAAGCAAACATTTAAAAGAATGCATAACTGCTCAGCATGGTCTGTTAGTTATCTGATGTCAATTCCACTGGAGATTTCCAGAGAGCAAGGATGATTTGTACAACCTTTCACAGATCCCTGAGATCCTCTGTTTTAGTTCAGTGGATACTAAACAATATCTGTAGTGAGACACGAGCATCTTATTATAGTCATTGTTCAGAGATGCACCATGAAGCTGATGATAATGTACATCAAAGTGATAACGAACCAAAGCCTATTATGTCTGGTTCACTGACTTTTCTTCTGTCACTTTCTTTTATTTTTCTTGTCAAACTTTACTTTGTATGTTTTATAAATAAAATATTTTTATTTTTAAAAAGTATATGCATTTATCCTTCAAGCCTCTTGAGTCTCTTGGCTAAATAATGCATTTTTAACCTTTAACATTCTTCTGTTACTTTCTGGCAATAATTAGATTGGGGCCGGAATGACTCTATCCCTAAAATCTCTTATCAGAGTAAAAAATGTCAAAACATTACATAAGGAATTTCTTTCAAGAGTTGCACGAACCAAGTGTATGATGACAATGTTCCTTAATGCACAGACATGCCTGGCCTGTGTAGGCAGAAAGTGGCCTGCTCTGCACAGGGGGGCAAATGTGTAAGGAATTCTGTACCACGTGAATGTTTACACAGAAGGCTTCAATAAAGGAATGTGTAAAAATCCGAACAAGTCAACCATCCTTGTTGTTACAATGAAAAATGAATTTTGCAATGGCTTCTTAGGAATGCGCTTGCATGGGGATTGATGGATGCAAACCAGCTATGTGTTCCTCACACATTTCCTCAGACACACTTGGGAGACTTACTGCTTCAAGGCTCAAGGCTCATTTCAGAAGAACAATGGCAAAAGGCAGGCAGGAGAGGGGAGGTGTTCCAGGAAGCACTCGCCATCCAGGTGTCCCTTGTCTTTCCTGACTTGTACCTGCCCGTTCTGGAAGGAGACCCTGTTTAAACATATACTTGTTTAAATATTTAGTAAATAAATAAATAAATAAATCCTTACATAACCCGGCCAGACCAAGTGCCCACTGGTGAGCAAAATGCCTGTAGCCGGCCACTTAGAAAAGCAAACCGTTTACCTCAGAGGTTGATAAAAGTGAGCCATAAATTCTCAGTGTACAATTGTTTCTTTTTTCTTTGCCATTGAAAACCCCGAAACAAATGAAAATATTTTGACATCTTGTATATCAACTTTACGGTGGCTATAAGTCTTAATCACCTGAGTCAGTGACATGGGGAAAAATGGGGCTTGTAAAGGATAAACTGGAAGGCCATAAACTAACCGCGCTTCTGGGGAGACCTGTCGTTAGGAGGAAAAAGAGCCATCCACTCCCTCGCTGCCGAGCGAGGCAGAAAGGCAGGCAGGCCCAGTACACACACAGAGGTACCCGGCCCAGAATGGTGGGAGGTTGCTTACCAGCGAGGATGGAGGGGTCCTGGCTGGTGCTTCCCCCTGTAGGGTCATGGTGGGAAACTGATGAGGGAGGCGGCAAGAGGCTGTCACCAGATTATAAATCACTGGTCTAAGGGACTCTGATTTATTCCTCTCGGTACCTGCCTGTTCCCTCTTTATTGACACAGTAGGAGGGCTAGATGGGATGCTCTGGTTGGCAAGGATCTTACAAACTATCCGAGAGACTCCTGCTGCTAAGCTGGTGCTGGGAGAGGTCAGTAAGGGCGTCAGTCTCCCTTGACCTCACATTTACTGATCTCCATTTTTCTTCCAGTCAGATTGCAATATAGGTTATTTCACTATATTTTGAAGACTGCATGGAACAATGAAAAACACATGTGCTGTACAATTTTGGATTTAAGTTCTGACTCCATCCCTTATTAACTCTTTACTGACTCTCAAGTGAACAGGGACAGGCTGTTTGAACTCTCTGAATTTTAGCTTCTAATCTATAAAATTTCTGTTTCAGACGGTTTATTATCTATTCATTAAATATTAATTGAATGTCTACTATGTGTCAGAAACCATGTCCTAGGGTACTGGTGTGGCAGGAGATAGATGGCCTCAGGTTAGACATTTACAACTGGCCTCCCGTTTACATTTCATGAGGCAGAGAAAAGAGGGCTTCAGGCTGGACACTTACAACTAGCCTCCCTGTTTGCAAATCCTGAGACAGGAGATAGGTGGGCTCCAGGTTAGGCATTTACAATCAGTCTCCTGTTTACTCTCTGAAATGGAAGCAATGACAGAGACAGGGTAAGTAGCCAAGCTTTGTCTCTTATGGATGCCTTAAGATAACAGTCATGGCAAGAACAAAGGGGCAAAACCTTGTTTGAGTAAAGGATCAAGGGATCTCCGCTTCACCCTCCTTGGGGCAAGGGAGACACTACACATGCTCAGAAAGGTTCTTTGGGGGTCAAAAGTCAGAGGACAGCGCCTGGCCATAATGAGTCTTTCTTCCCCCAGAATCCTTTGTGTTGAGATCCGTCTTGGCTGAGAGGTCTGTAAGCACCTAAGGGGAGGGTCCTTAGACAAATTAGCCAGGCGGGACAAAACAAGATGATTGGCTGGAAAGAAGACAAAGACCCGGAAAAAGACGCACCTCTCTCTCTGAGTTCTCCCGTGCGTCTTTCCGCATGTACTTTGCTTTTCCAATAAACTTTTTACTTTTCTCTTTACCTTCTGCCTCCTCGCCTGAATTCATTCTTGACAAGGCAGGCAAGAGCTAGGGATCCACGTCCTAGCCGCTGGCCCCTGTGGTCTAGTGGTTAGGACTCCCGGTTCAGGAACTAAGATCTTGCTTCCAGCTACCGTTTGCTGTTGCTTGCTGCAAGTTGCCGCTTACTGCTGTGTGTGTCCAAAATCACTGGGAGCCACCATTCTCATAGAGTTTACAGACTAGTAAGGGAGAGAGACATTAATCAAATAAGTAATCAAATAATCTATTGGCTGTGCACTGCACAACTCCAGGGGGAGCCATTCACATTGTAGTCCATATGAATGGTGTTCTGTGGAGTTGGGCAGTATATAACCTGTATGACAGCACATGATAAGCACTCGGAAAGAAAGGAACTGGATCTATTAGAGAATATCAAAAGGATAATTCATTTAGACTCATGAGTTGGCAAATACTTCTGCAAGGAAGTACTACTTAAGCTGAGATGCAAAATAAGTAGTAGTTTCGTGTCTAGAACTAGGCCGGACGTGTTACAGCATCTACAATATGCTTTCATTATCTGTGCATTTCTTCTCCTGTAAGCATCTCTGTTGGGTCTTATTCCTCTTCTTTGGGGTGTCACCAGGTAGATTCCTGAGCGAGGCAGCCTCAAAACCTGGGAATGGCCTGCAACAGGAGGCAAGTTATCAGAGAAGGAACTCAAGCACAGAATAAATTCCACTTTTTGATGTCAGGACGGATTCTGAGCCATGGTTGAGTTAAAATTCAGACCCAGTGGCTTCAGTTTGGAATAGAAGCTACAGATAAAGGATGATACACAGCAAGGCCAGGTGCTGGTGACATTATTACTGTTCCTAATGATATTTCCAGGCCTGGGTTATTCCTGCTGATTATCTCAACCCAGGCTGTGGGGAGCAGGTTCATGAAATGGACAGTAAGATTCACAGCCCACCTTGTGCTCTCCGCTGACCTCTACTTTAGGTCTCAGAGCATGGGAAGGGGCCAAGGCAAGAGGGGATGAGAGGATGAGGGGATGAGGGGAGGGAGGGCCACAACTGTAGCAGTGATCACAGGCGGAACTGAGCTTCAAGGAGAAGGGTCTTGTAGCTGAGGCTTGCTGATGCAAGATTACCTTCCCAAGGCTGCAGTAAAGACCTTTAACAGAGAGCCCCAGGCTTGGGAAGGAGGGATGTCTCATCTCCCACTGCTCCCTTTGTGAGTTTTTGGCAATCTCAGCTTCTCCCTTTTCCCTGGGTAGGTCATCGCTTTCCCACGTCGTGCCTTTGCTCAGATTGTGACCTCAAGTTCAATCCTGGGTGCACACCTTTTACTGGCCCCTCCAGGCTCGCTCTAAACTCGTCAGACCTCCACGGGCTGCAAGAATGGGTTCGCTTGCCCTTTGGCTTCCTGGTGGGTTTGGCCAATAAGGACACCCCCCTTCAGGAGATTAGAGGGAGGACAGCTAGGTCGGACTATGCATTTCTGGCCCTCTTCCTGCAATGCCACCTCACACTGGCTGTGTCCCTTGACTAGCGGCCACTGTTCCTTTCCAGATGTCCAACACTAGATGACTGTCTCTCTCTGAGTTTTGGTAATTACACAGTCTTTCCAGCTAGGGATGGGAAAGAATGCGGCCTCTACCAGCCGTGGGTTATTGCACTCTCTCCTGGATTACCGTGGTTTCTCTCACTCATACCTTCAGAAATAGCCCCTTTGAAATAAACGCTCCTGAAATTACCCCATTCTGAGAGTGTCATCAGCTTCCTGTTGGGAGTCTGACTGATAAACGTGCCCTTCCACTTCCTCCCCTACTGATGAAATGCAACAAGTGTTTCCAGCTCTAACTCAAATGCTACCTTCTTTCTAGACCACTTCCTACCACTGCATCTCAACACCACACGCAGAATTATTCCGCCAACACTCTGACATCCCACAACACCTACGCTCTCTGTATGGTTCTTATCAGATTCTATGGGAGTTACTTGTTGCATGTCTGTTTCATCCCTCCCTTTCCACACCAGACTGTGAGTTCTTCAGGGCAGGAGGAACTTCCTGTTCCTTTTGTGAGTGCACTAAGGCCAACCATGGGAAGCTGGCAAGGGTCAGCGTAACTTTTTATGGAGCGCATCACCTTCCTAGAATTGCTGCTGGTGACATTTATTCTCTACAAGACCCTGCGTGTGGGTTTTTCTAACTCGGTTGAGACTCTTAACGTGTTGATATCTACATAATCAGGGAGGCAGAGGAGGTGAACTTGTTTGGTGGGACTTGAGGAAAACTTCTGCCCCAATCTGCATTATGATTACTGAACCCAATCAAGTCATGTCATGACAATCGCTGTGTATTAAGAGTCTACGGTGTGCTAGGAACTGCATTCACCCTCGTAGGATGCCATGACTTTTAGATCAGAGTTTTACAAAGTTTACAAAGAACTTTTGAGAAAATGCGAGCAGAGGAAAAACACAGGTTCCTCTCATTTTGAAGCTTACCTTCAATACTTGCTATTCCCTCACAGCCTTGGGCAATAATGCCAACTCAAGAAGTTACAGAATCTCCCCTCCTTCCTCCTTCACTTCCTTTCTTTATTCTTCCTGGTAGCAGATGTCTCTAGCCCCAAATGCCAAAGTTTTAGAGTAAAAAAAGTCTTCTTCTTCCTCAGAATTTTCTCATGACAAGCAAAGATGTAGGAAGCCACGTATGACTCATACTAAGTTTCTAAATAGTGATTTAACTTAGTTGTGATTGGGAATCCAGGACTTGTACGTTTCTCCATAATATTAAAGGCACCCAGCGAAATAAGGTGGCAGTTCAAGGCCCAGCACTTCTTGGTTACCCTCTCCTTCTGTCTTTCATCATCTTTTCCTGTTCCTCAGGGACCCCAGTGGAGACTGACCAATCTGCACAGTTGGAATCCTCTTGGTGACAGTACATGTCCCAAGGAACCTTGGTACTGCTCAGGCCACTATATCCGTGGACTCGGTGTAATTGGTTCAATGACAGGACTGCGAGCCTCCAGAGCAGAAGCACAGTGAATGTCTTCACGTATTTTCTCTGGGTGTTTCGTTGTAAATTCCATTCACCTTTCTTTGGATTTATTGATTAAAAATGCTCTCAGTAGAGCAGTTTGAGGTCCGAGCGAAGATGCTCTCGGTGAGGCATTTTTCTTTTAGGAGTAGTTGTAGTAGAAAATCCTTTTATGCTTGAAAGCCTTTCTATTGTTGTTTTCACTGTGAATGTAAAGTGGGAGCTGACAGAATGTGTTAACCTCTCTGCTCCATGCTACTTCATCTGCATTGCTCCTGGTCCCTGCACAGTTTTGGATTCCACAAACTCAGTGAAGCAGCTGCAAGCCGGGCGCTCCAGGCACAGTAGCCGGGAGCCCAGGGACGCCTTGCCCTCCTTGCCAAAGGGTGCCTGCTTTGCACGTGGTGACTCCAAGAATTGAAAAGTGACAGGTACAAACACTTTCAGGTGCTACAGGGATGCGGAACAGACTCACATCCCTAAATCCCTTTCATTATCACTTATCTCCATAGCAGTCCCCCTCCAAGCTAAGTTAGATATATGAGTATTGTTAATGGATTTGAAAATCATTTGTTATGAGTCTACTGTGTGCCTGGCACCATGTTAAGCACTACAGAATTCATGATTATGGTCTTCAAGAAGCTCAAATCTAGTGGGGAGACAGATGCACACGCCAAGTAGTACAGGGCACAACAGGAACAAAGATGAAGGAGAATCTTTTGTATCTGGGTTTAAGAGATGTTCCAGTTCAAATTCTGCCCACTGATGGCAGGACCACTGAGAGATCAAGGTAGATGCGGGCAGTCAGACGTGTTGTCTTATTCTCTTGCTCAGGGTCTCAACTGATTAGCTTAGTGAAAAGGCATCCACCTTTTAGTCCGATGATATTGTCCTCTGAGGCTGACAAAATGAAAAGCCTCCAGAAGCTTCTTAAGAAAGTGTAGTTTGGGGTCTGCTTGAAGACAAATATCTTAAATGGTGGCTGTCTGCATCTGAGTTTCAAGGAGGAAGCAGTAGGGTGCACAGGATTCTGGGGGGCAGGGACTGTGTTTTCTGTATTCACGGAACCCAGTGTGGGGCCTGGCATGGAGGAGAAACTCAGTAACTTAATGGCTTAATGAGTTAGGAGTTGAGTAATCTGTGTTCTAGCTGGGTGGCTTTGTGATCTATCACTTTTTCCCTCATTTTGGTTTCCTCATCTATGAAATGTGGGTTCATGTTTGAAGAGTTCCAAGAACTCCTCCTGCTTTGATATTTTCTCAGTGAATAAAATAACACAAAATAAAACAAAAAATCCACCCTGTCAGAAAGAAAAGGGACCCAGGGTGACTGACTGTGCCCAGGAGGGGAAGAGCAGCTTTCTGAAGGGTGTGTGGCATCAGTTCAAGCAGCAAACTGAAATCAAATAAGGTCTAAGGCCAATGCATTTCATAGTGGAGAGTTTGAGGCTGAACAGTTCAGAGATAAAATATTCAAGGTTAAAGATACATTTCCATTAAGGGGATCTCTATCTCTGCTCCACTCAAGAGAACTTATTTTTTCAGTGCTTTTTGTTTATGGAGTTCTTTGGAACACTAAAACTTTAGGAAGAAAAGGGGTGAAAGAAACTTCTTCTTGGAAGAAAGTGAGGTCAGAAGCCCTGATATAATTTATGAAATTAATTGTTATAGTTGATTGAAAGTGGTCAAGGATGGAAATGTTATGTTTCATCCCTATTTCATCTAATATTAGACAGAAGAAATACTTCGTGGCGATACATAAGCTACCTGGGAAAAGGTAGGACTACCCACAGTCACTCATTTCCTAACCATGCCTCTGGTTCAATGTGAAGGACCACTCAGTTGAGATGGCCGACCTTGGAAACTCTAAATGCAGGTTTCAGTACTACTTTCCATTGTTCCTCCTTTAAATATCTTACCTAAAATTCAGTCCAGAGTTTTTGCTTGAATCTTTGCTGACATCCAAGGAGCTCTAGAAGAGAAGGAGTGCCATATCTTAGAGACTATTTTCCTTTGTCTAGATTCATGCATGTAGGGACATAAATTTGAGCTCTATCTCAAATTAGGTGATGATTGTAGTGAGAAAAAGAGAGGCAGGACACTGGACAAAGTAATAAAAAAAAATCACTAATTAGGACTTTTGCAGAGGTTGTACTGGATGGTTACCAATCTAGGAGATATAGTCATAAAAATGTATTTTATAGGAACAGAAAACATCATCCCTGGAGAGGGAAATTGTTAGATAAGGCAGATAAGAGCTTTGGGATCAATTGGAGTTCAGGACAGAATTTTAATCATGGAGGAACATGAAGGTCAAGACAGAAGTCCAGCCCTTACATGCATTGATTTGGAGCAGAATAAAGAATATGGTTGAAAAAGCTGAATAAATGAGCTATTTCCGTTGTACTTCATAGCAAATACCATTGCACTTGACTTTGTATCCCTTGACTCTGTATTCCTTCCCTACCTGCCTCCAGTGTTGATCCCAGAACCCAGGTCAGGCTGAAGTGGAAATCAATTAGCTTCAACTTCTAAGGGTTTTAGGTCAAGGATCCTAACAGGCCATTGCAATACCAGTATATTTAGGAAAGTCTTATTTCCAAACACTTCTTGTTTTGGAGGTTTTCAGAAATTTGAGCATTTTGAAATTCTTTAGAAAGGGGTGGGAGAAGTCAGTGGTAAGTATGAGTCCACTGAGAGTGCTGCTTCTGGAAGAGTTAGCTGCTTAGTGTTAATGGTATGAATGGATATGTCACCTGCCATATTCACCAATATGCAACTTTCACCTGTGCAGGACCCTCCCTCTCTCCCCAATTACCTTAAAAGTGTCACAGCTTGAAGGCTGTGGTCCATTCTTTGCTGGAAGTTTGGGGAAATGTGGGATCTCCAACGTAGCTTTCAGGGTCTGCAACAGTTAAATCCATTTCAATTTCAAGTGAAATAACTCCTTAGGATGGAAGGAAGGTTTTAGTTCTCAGATCAGATAATCATTAGCTAAGCTATTGTCCATCTGCTAACTTCAAAATTATTGACTTCTTTTGGGAAATGAAAATAAAAAACAAGAATTTAAAAAAGAGATCAGAATGAGTTCCATGTGCTGCCAACCATAAAAGATATTATTTGAATTTATGAATAAGGAATAGAAGGGCTTTCACTTGGACTCAATTTTCTTGGCTGTTCCCAAACTTCCCTATGAAACAAATATCCATTAACTTATATGCTGGTCACCTCTTAGGATACATTGAGTAATACAACAGGAATGCTAGGTGGTGTCAGAACTCATTTTTAGTGTGAAATGGGTCTTAAAATTCATTACTTCTTGAGTTTCTTACCCTTATAAAAGTTTCCCAGTTTAGAGAAATACTGAATTTCTTCCCACAGGAGAATATGTACTGATTCAGACAAGCTAAATTAACACATGGGTGAGAAAGTCCCCTATCTAATTCCCCACACTGGGATTTTACATAGGGTGGTAAGGGAGATGAGGTGGATTAGGAAGTGAGAGCCTAAGCCTGGTTCTGGTGATGCTTTTAATAGCTGTTAGATCTTAGGCAAGTCTTCCAAGCCTTAGACAAGTCTTCTCTCCTCATTTACAATGTTATAAAACCTATTTATAGAATAGTTTTGAAAATTTGTACCTCAGCTTCTAGCCTATATACTTAGATTCATAAATATGTGTCTTTATACTTGAAAATTTGAGCAACATTTAAAAACATATTTTAAACTTGATTATGCTTAATTGTGCTCCTTATATTTGGGAGAGGGACCATTTTGAAGAAAACAATGCTGCTCATCTTGAGTTTTTCTCTGGTGATATTCTTCCTGGCAGCACCACCTACTTTATTGACAATGCCTCATTATTCCTCACAAAAAATGGTGTCTCCTGTAATTGCCTTTCTCTCAAATGTCTCCTAGAAGAAATGAGATTGAAACCATTTGTGAGAAATGAAAGAATTCAAAGAACTTTCAAGATCAGATTGAAATCAAGGTCTTTCAGTTGGCAGAAAAGAAAATAGAACACACTTCACCAGAGTCTATTGAGAAGCAGAATCTATGTTTACCTTCCTCTAAGAGACATGTATTTGATGAACCAAGATGTGCCATGGACGCACTTCAAAGACTCTCTTGAAACTGAACCCAGGCACATTTCAAATGTTGGTTTCTGACTTAACGCATATTATTAGAGTCTGAGAGTGATGGGGAAGCAGGGTTCTTATTTAAGAAATGAAATGCTGTTAAATCCATGTAGTAAAAGATGTCACATAAATTTATATGGGAGAGAGTTAAAATGGGAATTGCAATCATTTAGGCATGAACAATATTTTTTGTTTATTATCCCTACACTTCTCAAAGGAATTTAAGAAAATTATATAATCTTCAAGACTGAGGGCAAGAATTATTGAATCACCCTTGGGAATGACATGTGATCTAATCCAATGTTCCTCTAAATATCAACCCTCAAAGGAGGTTATTCCACTTCAGCATGAACAGACACAATGACTGCATATCCATCCCATTTCTAGGCAGCTTCTAAGTTAGAAACCTCTTACATTGAGCCAAAATTTGTCTCAGTATAACTTCTGTCCACTGGTCTTAAATGCTACCTCACCAAAATACAATTATTTTTCATGCAGATTAGAACCTCTCAAGAATTTGAAGCTAGCTCCTTTATCCTTTCTTTGTAAGCCTTCTTTGGAGAAATCTGAAAGGAAATTACATGTTGTTTCCTCCAATGCTTTAGATATGTTTGGTACATGTTTGCAGATGTCTGAAAGTCTGTTTCATCCTGTGGAATGAAACTTCTACCTTACTTTTTGTCCTGATGAGGGTAGGCTCTTAGAACTGGACAAATGGAGTCAACAGAGATATTGAGGTGACCCAGCCCTGAATATAAAGGTAGAATTGATCTTTTCTCCTGGTTATTCACTTTCTAATGGCGATATATATAATGTCAGCTTTCTGGTATCTCCCTAGTGACTATTATTAGAATGGCCATGAAGGTTGCAACCCCAGAAATGGACTCCAGATTTTCACTGACACCTGAAGTCCAGTCAGTTTTGAGCTTTACCTTACTTTCTTAGTTGATAGCAATTGAAAGTGCCAGTGGAGCAGTCGATGATCCCATTGATCAGCTTGGACTGATCAATTCAAAAGTAGCCAGGGCCTGATTTTCCTGTTGGCCTTCTAGTTTCTGGGTAAAAAATAAAAATATTCTTAATAAAGACACTGATGGAAGAGGCTGGGATCAGAAACTTAAGGTTGGTGTGTTGCTCAACAGCAGACCACCAGTCTCAGTGTTGCCTTGTTTCACCTCACTTTTGGGGGTTGGATACATGTCCTGTGACAGCTGTGCAGAGGAACTAATTGCTTCCACATTGTGTTTGTTTGATGCCTTTACAGTATTCCTATTGTAATAATTCTGGTGGGATAAACTTCCTCCTATTTAAGTGATGAGTGATTGGGATACTTTTTTCACATTCAGATATTTTTGTAAAAAGAAAAGGTTAACCCATGATCTAGAAGGGGCAGAAAAGCAGGATTTTAAATTCAGGACATAATCCCCTAACTTTGAAGTAGAACATAGGAGAGGAAGCCAATGCTTTCTTTCTTCTTTTTTTTTTTTAATAATCAGCTTTATTGAGTTGTAATTTATACACCAATATATAATGTACTGATTTTATGTATACACTTATATGAGTTTTATAAAATGTATACATCAGTGTAACCCCTGCCATAATGAAGAAATAGAATATTACTATCATGTTAGAAAGTTTCTTCTTAACAGACAATTCTGATGCTCCCAATCCTTGGTCCAAACTTGGTGACCCCTAACTGGCTTTCTGTCAATTTTATATTAAATTTGTCTTTCTGGAATTTTATATAAATAATATCACAAAGTGACTCATTTCACAAACAATTAAAAAGAATTCATAAATTCTTTGATGTCTGGCTTCTTTCACTCAACAGAATGTTTTTGAGAGTCATCCACTTTTTTATCAGTAATGAAATTGAATCAGTAATAATACTAATTTAAAAAAAACCTCTCAACAAACAAAAGTGGAAGATGAGACGCTCACCTTTGAGGTGAGTCCCACCAAATATGCAAAGAAGAGTTAACACTCACCCTCCTCAAACTCTTCAAAAAAAATTGAAAAACCATTGAGCTAATAAATGAATTCAGTAAAGTTGCATGGAAAAAAAATTAATAAACAGAAATCTATTGTGTTTCCATACACTAACATTGAACTATCAGAAAGAGAAATTAATAAAACAATTCCATTTATAATTGCAATCAAAAGAATAAAATACCTAGGAATAAATCTAACCAAGGAGGTAAGAAACCTGTACTTGAAAATCTATAAGACATGAAAAAAATTTAAGTGACACAAACAAATGGAAAGATATACCATAATCTTGGACAGAAAGAATTAATATTGTTAAAATGACCATACTGCCCAAGGCAATCTACAGATTCAATGCATTCCCTGTCAAAATACAAATGGAATTTTTTCATAGAACTAGCACAAACAATTCTCAAATTTGCACAGAAACAGAAAAGACACTGAAGAGTCAAAACAGTCTTGAGAAAGAAGAACAAAGCTGGAGGTATCACACTCACTGATTTCAAACCATATTACAAAGCTACAGTAATGAAAAAAATTATGGTACTGGAACAAAAACAGACACATAGAACAATGGAACAGAATAGAGAGTCCAGAAATAAACCCACATTTATAAGGTTAATTAATCTACAACAAAGGAGGCAAGAATATACAATGGGGAAAAGACAGCCTCTTCAATAAATGGTGTTGGGAAAACTGGAAGGCTATATGCAAAAGAACCAAACTGGACCACTTTCTCACACTATATGCAAAAATAAACTCAAAATGGATTACAGACTTTAATGTAAAACCTGAAACCATAAAAATTCTAGAAGAAAACATAGTACATTCTTTGACATTGGTGTTAGCAATACCTATCCTCAGGCAAGGGAAACAAAAGCAAAAATAAACAAACGGGACTACATCACATTGAAAAGTTTTTGCACAGCAAAGGACACTATCGAAAAATACTGTATGTTTTCACTTATATGTGGAATCTAAAAAACAAAACAAATGAACAAACACAGCAAAACAGAAACTGACTCATAGATACAGGGAACAGACAGGTGGTTGCCAGAGGGGAAGGGGGTGAAGGAATGAGTGAAATAGGTTGGGGAGATTAAGAGTTACAAACTTCCAGTTGTAAAATAAATGAGTCAATGGGGGTGAAATGTACAGCATGGGGAATATAGCCAACTGTATTATAATGTCTGTATGTATGGTGACATGGTAACTAGACTTATTGTGGTGATCATTTTGTAATGTATAGAAATATTGAACCCCTATGTTGTGCACGTGGAACTAACATAGTGTTGTAGGTCAATTATAATTCAATTAAAAAACAAATATAAAATAAAAGGCCTTGTGTATATATATGTGTTCATTTGCCTTGGCTAAACACCTGGGAATGGAATTACTGGGTGTTAGGGTAAATGTTATGTTTTACTTTATAAGAAATTTCAATTGTTTTCCAACTGTAGTGTTCTACATTACCACAAGCAGTGTATGGAAGTTCCAATTTCTCCACATCTTTGTCAGCACTGGTACAGTTAGTTCTTTTAATTTTAGCACTCAAATGTGGTGCAGAGGTATTTCATTGTGGTTTACATTCCTTTACTGACTAATGTTAATATTTTTGGTATATATTGGCTATTTGCATACTTTTTATGAAGTATAAATGTAAATATTTTGTCTATTTTTTGTTGAGTGTTTGTCTTATAATTAAATTTTATATGCTTTTATGTATTATGGTCATAAGTTCTATGTTGTTATAGATGCAACATTATCTATCTCTCTGTCTATCTATATCATTTTCAACCAGTTAATGGACTATCTTTCCATTTTTCAAAAGGAGTCTTTTAAAAAACAAATTTTAAACTTGTTTTTTATGTTCTATTGAAGATATCTTTGGAAAGGCCTATCCTAAAGTTACAAATAGTATAATATACATATAAATATGCAAGTTTAACTTATAGCAATCCACCTTTAAGTAATATTATATCATTTCATTTAAAATGTAAGAACTTTAAGCATCATGCTTTCATTTCCCCACTCCCATCCTGTGCTTTTGTTTCCATACATTTTACTTCTACAAATATTACAAATTTCACAGTACATTTTTATTATTTTAAAATTATTTATCTCTTAAGAAATAAAACATCTTCATTTATATTTACATACATACTTACACTTTCTGGCACTTTTTATTCCTTTAAATAGACCCAAGTTTCTTTATGGTATCATTTTCTTTCTACGTGAAGAATTTCCATTAATATTTCTTTGGAGTATAGATTTTCTGGAAACAAATTATCTCAGGTTTTGCTTAAAAGTCTTTACTTTGCCTGCATTTTGTATGGTATTTTCACAATGAATAGAATCCTAGTTCTTCTAGTAAGGTATGACCCTTGCCAGTCTCTCCTGAATGTCCCAGGTGATCAATGAGGACTTTCATACCTGCCTGGTCAAAGATAGAATTGCTTCTCACCTTGTGCATCAATCATTTGGAAATTGCTCAGCTTGAAGCTGTTCCATCATGCTTTCCTTGACTGCGTGCAGTGTAGTTCTGCGTAAGCACAACTCGGTATTCTACAGACTCAAGGAGACTTCAGTTAGATTTTTGGAATTCTTTTTCCATAGCATACTAATCTCTAAATTCTTTCCTGCACTTTCCAGCTGCCTCATCTTCCTTAGACCCTAACGTAATCTCTGTCTCCTCAACTCAGAAAGATGGCCTTGCTTTGCTTGGAGTCCCCCTCTCTGCACTGTGGTCCAGAATATGCTTCTAGACAGAAATCTGGGGTGATCAGAGGGTTCACCTTGCTATTTTCACTTTGTGGTTCATAGAAGGGTCTGTCTTCAAAATTATATTATGACTCTATTAGGGTCTGGAATGACACTCCTGCCATATATAACTAAAAAACTGGAAAAAAATATTTAAAAAATTGTTTACCAACATTGGAAAATAGGTACCAGAGGACTGTGGTGCCAGAGAGAAGGGAAATGATACTCTTGCCACTACATCGTAATATTTTTCAAGAACTCTTTCTCTCATCATTTTTCTGTATACATTCATCAAATCTTTAAGGAGTGGCAAAAAAACAAGTTTCCTTTCCTTAACTTTCTCTCCTTCTCAAGTGCTTGTGTGCTCATTTTTTGGGTCAATATTTTATATTGAAAAATTTCAATAGACTAATAGTTAAAATTCAAATTTTGAAACCTGAAGATTGAAGATTCATATATTTAAATTATAGCATGGAATAAATAGAGTTGGGAAAAGTCAACAATGTCAAAATGAGGGATTCTCTGAGCTAGTTATTAGATTTCACACTCTTCTCAGAGTGCCTTTGGTGAATTTATCCATTATTTTTCTTCTGTCTTTGAATCTGTCATAACATGTAAATAAGCATTCTTATTGTTTTTTAATCCTGAAGGACAGCAGTTTTAAAAATAATATTCCACTGAAAGTCTAAGATTGAATAATTGCTTATAAAAAAGTTAAAAAGTAAATACTATTTTTTGAGGGTGCCATTTCCCTGTTTGTTTCAGGCATTTAACTTATTTTGATCCTACATGCCTGGTAAACATTAGAAATGGGAAGGGCAATACATCATAAACTTCTGAAGAAGTAAAGGAAATTAGGTCTCTGTGAACATACCAGAGCTTCTTGGTTGCTCTACTTCTCCACCATAGGTTTTGGAAGAAATCACGGTGTGAAATGACAATTTGAGTTTATTCACTTCCCTTTATCAGGGTGTGGTTAACATAATCAAGTTACCCATCGATTCTCAACTCTGTGGATTTCTAGAGATTGTTTTAACCCGAAGAAGAAAAGTTCACATGGGACGTGTAACTGGGTAGCAGGGTGGAAGACCATATGGTGTGACTCGATAATCTGTGGTTTCCCTAAATATACAAGGCTATTTCAAATCCCTTATTTACAGTAGTATCCCCTCTCCAAAACAAACATAATACAGTGTTTTCTCTTCCTGGAATGTCCTCCTCTCCTCTGTCCATCAGGAAAATGTCACACACTATTTAAATCTCATCTTAAATTCTTCTTTATGAAATCTCCTCCTCCTTTATCAAGACAATATATTTGCCACATTTCCCATGCTCCCTATGAATTCAGTACAACAGCAGTCTTACTGTATGTGGTTATTTATTTGCATGCTCATCTGCACACTAGATTTTGATTTCCTCGAGTCCAGGGCCATATGATACAGATCTCTTTAATCCTGAGGGCTGTCAAAATTCAGATTCTAATGCTTAGGTTTCCATGTATTCTTTCTACATATGTAGGGTCATTCTTAAAAGTGTCTGTCATTTCATTGTATTCCCTTGTCACCTGTGGGCCTTAAGTTACCAGGGAGTCCTCTCAGCTTATGGTATTGATATTTTGGAGAGCAGAGCTAACCCTCTTTTCTGTATTAAGAAGAAAAAGTAGCCTCAAATTATTTTGTGTTTGCATTAGATTACTAATTTACATTTGAAATATAATCAGTTGAATTGTTGAGACTAAATGCATAGCATTTATTTGTGCAGTCACAATAAGTCTTCCCATGTTAGGGAAATCATGGAGAATGTGATACTTTGTTCATTTTAGCTTTTTTTTTGGTTTGAGTTGCAGTATCTTAAATGTTGAAGGAGGTTATTGGGAGGATGTAACCACCAGTTGACCCAAGAGCTGGACCTTGGCAATCAGAGGCTCCTCACCCCCTCCCCTGTCCTTGCAATGTACTTTCTGCACACTGTTCCCACAGTGGGAGACATTTACAAAGACACCCAGGACTCCTGGTTGAAGTCTAATGTTCTTTCTTCTTCATGACAATGCCCTTCCTGACCCCTTACTGTGGCCAAAATGTGAGCTGCTGCCCACTCCTCTCTTTATCTGGGTGGGAGGTAGGGAGAAACTGGAGTCTGCCTAGGTCATGCATGGGGTCTTAGAGTGAGAGCTCTTAGAATGGTAAAACAAGAAGGGATCTAAGAGGTTTACTCCCGCCTCAATTTACAAATGGAGAAACTGAGACCCAGAAAGGGGAGGGACTTTCTAGAAATCAACAACCTCACAACAACAATCTTAGTGATTTTTTTTAACCTTTCTGGATTGCAACAAAGTCCAGGTATTTATGGATTTGTCTGTTCTGCCTCGTCTGGTCTCATATGCCAAGGGCAATATTTGGCACAGAAGGAAAGTAAAGCCAAATTATGGCTGTCTGCTCCAGCTGGCACAGTTAGAATGTTAATATACACTTAATGCTGGTATTATGACTCCCCATTTACAGCAGGCTGGCTTCTCCTGCCTGTCACTAATGAAATGTATTACTCTGGTTCATCATGGATAGAATGGGTCAGCAAATACTGTAGTACTTTAAAGGGGATAAAGCAGCGTTCAAAGGCTTTGTATGAAATGTCATTGGTCTTATTAGTATTGATATCTTGGTTCTTAAAATTCTCAGCATTGCACAGCTTCACAATCAGAATTATTCTCTGAAGTATCATTGCTGTTCATCAGTCAGAAAACTAGCTTTTGATGGGGAAGGGATGGGAGGAGGTCTGATCCTGTAGGGCAGGTTCTGTTGGAAAAATTCTAGTACTGTAGTCCTACATAGGACCTTAAAGATATCTAATCCACCTCCCTGAATTTTCAGATAAGGAAATTGAGGCCTAGAGAAAGGAAGTAACTTGCTCTAGGTCCCATAACCAGATGGTGACAGAAAAGGGACCAAGTCCCTTGATTTGGAAGACAATATATAGAACTTACATATAATTTGTTTTTGTTCTTTAGAATTCAAGGGAAAAAGTAGAGTTCATGTAACATATTACCTAAAAGTTTATATGCAGATAAATAAGTCCATGAGCAGAAAAACAAAAGTAAGCAAAGAAAGAAAATGCTGTCTGGTGAATACCTTTCAAGCAAAATGTAAACTAGATTGTCAGCTCCTTGAAAGCAGGCATTTCTACCCTTATAATATTGAGCTGAGCACTTAGAACATATGTGATTGTTTAATCAACTAAAATAATTCTAAGACGAGCTAAGTCATTTCATTTCTTAGGTAATGTTGTTTGGTTACTGGGGCAAGTGCAGAGAGAGAGGGCATTGTCTGCCTGCTTATCTGTATCAGGGATCCAGGTCATGGGATTGCAGTTGGTGACCAATTTCTGCTCCTCCAAGCTGGGAGCTCAAATCTTCAGGCATGCAGCTCGTTTCACTGACATGTAATTCCTGTAAAGGGTGAAGTTAGCTTTGCTGGGTCCTGGCTATATTTTATGCTTTGGGTATTTCTTACCACTGGGCCAGTTGCCTGGCCAGGGGCAGTGATTCAGCCAATGCTAAAAGGTTCTGAGTCCAAGTCAGGGCCCAAGCATAAAGCATGGTTACTTTGGAGACGTGACAGAAGATCCCAGCCCTCCAGAGGTTCTATGGTTTGCTGAAAGTGCCTGTGGGAGGGGACCCCTTCCACGCAAAGACTTCAAGGGACACCTTTAACTGGGAGGAAAGATTTCTGGTGATGCTAGTGCAAAGCTGGGCCCCCCTGTGGGTCTCTCCCTTTACACCTCACAGATATGGGTTTGATCCCGTCTGCGTCCCCAGGTTGGTGTAAAGTCAGAAGACCGTCTGTTCCAAAGACAGACCCTGCCAAGGAAGCATATTCTCTGTGTTGTTTCTGTCCATCACCCCTACCAGTTCAATAATAATTTAGCAGAAATAACATTAGTAAGAACAACACATAATAGTAATAAAAAGAATTAAATGACTATGATTTTCAGTTACTTTACAAACATTATCTAATCTAAAATTTATACAACCTTCAGAGAAAAGTATTCTTCAACCCATTTCAAAAATGTGGGCATTGAAAATCAGAACAGTAAACCAGCGCTCAGGGTTACGTAAGCTACTAAGATTATGTACTTGATACAATTTCTCTGTGACTCCGAAGTCAATGTTCTTTCTATAGCATCGCTTATTTGCACATTTCTTTGCAGTTTAAAACCAGATTCACTTCTACTAGCTCTTTTGACTTTTGAATCAACCTTGTGACCTAGTTTTTCTTTCGGTCCTCATTTTACACACTAGGAAACTGCCCAAATTTATATTTCTAGGAAGTGGCAAAGCTGGGATTTAAATCTAGGTCTTTCTGGTATTAGAAAAAAAATGGATGGGTTTTGAAATAGCTTGATATTGTAATGACCTGGGATTCCAGGAATACCTGCCACGTGCTTGGATCACGGCCATCTCTCCTCATGGGTTCCTGAGGGAGACAAACTCACAGGGAGTTATGGAAAAAAGAAATGAAGAGCACAGTATTATTAGCCAGGATTTGGCACAAAAAACCCAAGCAGAGAATTCTGACCAACCCATCTGAACTCTGTAGAACACTCTTTCTTGAGGCACTCGGGCCTCAGCCTAGAGCAGACCACAAGGCCAGCTGCTCTGTGTCATTGCGGTGTTCAACATGCATCTTGAATTTTGTCCCAATGTCGTCCTTTGAATGGAAAGAGCAGCAAAAGAGAATCAAAGAGCCACAGGGAGCTCTGACTTTTAATGCACACTGACCTGTAATTATTAGAGTAACTTCTACCAGGGTGGGAATAGGAACAGAGGAAGAAAATGGAGAAACAAAGTTTTTTCCCTTCATTCATATCTGTCTTTGAAGGGCAACTGCCATATTGCCCCTTCCTACTACAAATGCCCCAAAACTGTTGGACCTGAACCCTTGCCTGCCTTTCCTCTTTAAATTAGGCCTTTCCCTAATTTGTCAGATTGCCAGGACTCCTCACTTTCTCCTACTCATCTGTTTGGTTTTTGTTACATTTTCAGAATACCAGAAATCTCAGCCCCCAACCCCCCAGGCTTGGTTGTTGATCTTTTTGTTTCTTTCAGGGCCACCCTTCTTTATTATTAATAAGTAACATAAAATATACAGCCATTCTTCCATCTGATTATTTAGTCCTAAAGTGAAAATGTAAAATTGACCAACTTCTAGGTATCTAATTTTGCTAGCGTAAGAGTGACACAATATATCGTTAGAATCAAATAAAGAATATTTATTGGAGAAATAGCTGGGTGTGGAATTAATCTCAATATCAGGATCAATATTGAAGCGGTCTCAGGGAGTTATTATATAATTTACGTAAGTGACCACAAGTCTTCGACTCAGACCAGACTCTAGCATCAGCCATATATGTGTTTATGCCAAATGCAAATGAAGTAATTTGGTGGTCAGGTTCTGTTGTAATTCAGCTCTGCTAACTAGACATGTGTAAGATGAATATTTAAATAGGCCATGAAGCAGTGGCTTGATGTTCAGTGAGTGTTGATGAGGAAGCAGATGAATTCTGGCATGGGAGTCAAGCTGTCTGAACTTTCAGCTTGGACTTGCCACTAACGTTGTGAGACTGAGATAATTCCCCTTGCTTGGTCTCAGCCTTCCAAAGGCAAGATAAGAGGAGGGCACTCTTAAGCATTGTAGATCTAGAAAGTTGTGGTATAGGGGTTACTTGCAAAAGGAGAAGCAGCATATTACCTGAAAAGCCCTTATCCTCCTTATCTGTAAAAGTCTGATTTCAGTTCCTTTTCAAGATCTAGCTTAGATAGCATCTCCTCGATGGAGTCTGTCCTCATTCCACTGATAAAGTAACTTCTCCCTTCAACCCCCAGTGCATTTCAACGAGTGCAGTTTGTGTAGCTTAACACTGCATACTTTGAATTATTATTATTTGTGACTACATTCTGGTATTCTATTAAGTCTTCTGTAGAAATCCTTAATAGCACGGTAGGCCTAAATGTAAAACACAAAACTAGAAAACTCCTAGAGAATAGCATGGGAGAAGATCTAGATGACCTTGGATATGGCAATGACTTTATAGATACAACACCAAGGCACAATCCATGGAAGCAATAATTGATTAACTGGACTTCATTAAAATAAAAACCTCTGCTCTGCAAAATATACTAGCAAGAGAATGAGAAGGGAAGTCGCAGACTGGGAGAAAATAATTGCAAAAGACATATCTAAAAAAGAACTGTTATCCAAAATACACAAAGAACTCTTCAAACACAACAGTAATAAAATTAACATCTCAATTAAAAAATGACAGAAGACCTGACAGTTACCTTATCAAAGAAGATATGCAAATGACAAGTAAGTACATGAAAAGATGCTCCATGTCATACATCATTAGAGCAATGCAAATTAAAACAATGAGATCCCATTACCACTTTTAGAGTGGCCAAAATTTGCAACACTTACAAACACCAAATGATGGCAAGGATGCAGACAACAGGAATTCAAATTCATTGCTGGTGAGAATGTAAAATTGTACAGCCACTTAGAAAAGCAATTTGGCAGTTTCTTACTTTTCTTCTTTGGCCTGTTGATGTGATTGATTTTCAACTATTGAACCAGTTTTGCATACCAGGGACAGATCCCACTTGGTTGTGGTGTATAATTCTTTTTATATATTGTTGGATTTGATTTGCTAATATTTTTGTTGTAGATTTTTGCATCTCACCATTTACTGATTGCATCAATTGTCCTGTAATTCAGGTTACGTCAAACAGATTCTATTGTTGAGTCCAATGAAAATATCACAGCCTTTTTTTATAGAGAGTACAAGATGAAAAAGAATTAATATTCAATGATTATCCCTACAAAGTAAATTACTTAATTTAATTGTCATATGTAACGTGGGAGTGAGTGTTGCTATTTCCATCCTTCAGATGAGAAAATAATTTTCCCTTCATTTAACCATCAATGCATTTTATCTGTATACAGTATAAGTTGTGGAAAGTAATTAAACTCAGCATCCAAACTCACCAGTAAGCAGATGAGACAAAACCCGAACCCAAATCTACCTGATTACAAAGTGCACGTTCTTTCCACTGTAGCATATGGAGGGCAGCTTACTTTAGGCTGATGAATTCCATTATCCTTGGAAGTAATACTGAGGTAGGAGAAAGCCATGAGGATTTAAAATTCTTCACACAATAGATGTAAGGCTCTGGGAGCTTTGGGTCATCTTGAGAATCTCAGGGCTTCCTAGAAGGAGGCTGCATAAGAACAACGTCTTCCACCCCGGCCCACTCCCCATCTAGAGACAAGAACTTGGGATAAGGCAATCACTGGTCCAGAGGTCCAGTCATAAACACAACCTCTCATGTGGCTTCAAGGATACCTCTTTTCTTCTAATTGAACTCTGAGGATGTATCTTATTACTTCAAAAACGAACCATGGACACTCACTAGTCTCTTCATGTGTCTGTAGGAGGCCAAGGTCCCTGTGCATAAGGCGGATTATATAACTCAGTTTCCTTTCTTAGATATGAGTAGATACTAGACCAGCCACAGTGGGGCCACAATGTCCAGCTAAGTTCTTGTCAGTCCTCTTTACCTGACTGGGTTCCCATTCGATCCCCCTTGGCTACTACTCAGAGCCATGTTGTGAATGGAAAGCTTTCCCAGAATCATGGACAAACACAATCCGACTCTGAAGCACCTGCCCAAAGTCGAGATTTCCTGCTGCTATTTTCAGCCTGCCTGAGCTAGAAAAGAACGGATATTGTGACCGCCTCTCTTCCCACAATCCCAGCTCTCCTCTGAACCTCCCAGCTGCCCTTTCCAAACCAGCAATTATAGAAAGTTCTTCCTTAGTTGTAGTGCACTCCACATTCATGAAGCTCCATCTTGCATCAAACCTATGTCAGGATATTACAAATGCCTATGCAGAATGTACTGTGAAGTCCAGTTCCATGATACAGCCCCTCCTGTTCAGAGCTGCAAAGAACCAACCATGATGGAGCTGTTCTGAAAAGAGGTCAGTCAGTATTATGATGACTTCTCCATTCATCATTCAATACAGCTGTTTCAGGCTTGAGAAGGCTGGGATTTCTGATAGGCTCAGATATGCTGTATTTAAATGATTGCATAAACAGTTTTGATCGATGATGACTACTCACTAACCTTACAAAGTGGCTGGACCCGTGCAACCTCAAGAGCACTTCAGCACCGCTGCCAGGTTGGTCCAGGCTGACCCTAAGACCAGAAAGTCCTTTGCTGCGAGTAACTCATGCACCTGTAAGCAATTATAGTAAGTTCTTCCTTAGTTGTAGTGCACTCCACATCCATGAAGCTCCATCTTGCATCGAACCTATGTCAGGATATTACAAATGCCTATGCAGAATGTACTGTGAAGTCCAGTTCCATGATACAGCCCCTCCTGTTCAGAGCTGCAAAGAACCAACCATGATGGAGCTGTTCTGAAAAGAGGTCAGTCAGTATTATGATGACTTCTCCATTCATCATTCAATACAGCTGTTTCAGGCTTGAGAAGGCTGGGATTTCTGATAGGCTCAGATATGCTGTATTTAAATGATTGCATAAACAGTTTTGATCGATGATGACTACTCACTAACCTTACAAAGTGGCTGGACCCGTGCAACCTCAAGAGCACTTCAGCACCGCTGCCAGGTTGGTCCAGGCTGACCCTAAGACCAGAAAGTCCTTTGCTGCGAGTAACTCATGCACCTGTACAAACATGGCTTCAGATCTATTTGTTTCTTTAATCCAGTTGGATTCTACTGGGACATGCTCTCATTCTTATACTTCTATGATTTATGATTGTAACGATAAGCCTTCTGTAATCCTGAAGCTTAAAGGGCTTCAGCACCCTGGCCTGGGGAAGTCATTAGGTTTAGTGGAAACAGAGTTGGTCATAACATGAGAAACGTTATCCTGAAGTCACATGGAAGCCAAATAATAAAGTTGGTCTATTCCTCCTCTCTTTCCCCACCTCTGTACATATTCTCTTTGGCAAATTGATGAACACATAACTGATTGAATTAAAGCTAATTTTAGTTCCAAAGCCATTAGGAAATAAGATCCTAGGGGGAACTTTAAGTAATTTCATTTCAGCTGATTACGATGTTTAGATATAATGCATCACGTTTAATGTTTGGAAACACTGTCAAAGTCAAAAGCACACTAAGTACACTATGTCCTACAAGCTAACAAACTGGTGGTGGTATCTATATAAAACTTTTGTTAACTCAGTAAAAAATCCTTGGAAGCTTTCTTGATTCCCTAGTCATAAGAGAAAGGTCTAGAGTCTTTAGGCATCTGTGAGATGAATTCCCATCCATCAAAAATATGTTCGCATTTGGTTATTTTTACATATTGCTCAGCTGACTTAGACCTAGGTCTGTTTCTGAGCCTGTTCTTGTCCCCATTTTGATTTTAGTCTTATTTACTGATTTAGATTCCCTACATTTCAAGAATGATCTAGACAGGTATGCAGAGTTCATTATCAGCCAATCCCATGTGACAGGGAGTAAAGAGGGCCTCAAGAAAGATCTTAAGTTCTGTGCAAGAATAATATCACGTCCAGAGATACATAATCAGGCACTTTACAAATCACCACTAGCTACTCTTTACGTTCCAAGCCTGTACAAAGAAGATCAGATCAATGTTGCTGTCCTCAGGGTGCTTACAGTCTTTTGTGAGATACAAAATGAAGACAGCTAACATTTCTTGAGTTCTTCCTATGTGTTAGACATTTCTCTAGGTGCTGGACATGGGCTATTTCATTTAATCCTGACAATTGTCCTAAGAACAGGCACTATGATTACTCCTGTTTTAAAGATTAGAAAGCTGAGTATGTAAAGTCATTAAGTAACTTGCCCAAGATAATACATCTAGGATGTTTTGGAACTGGGGTTTGAACCGAGTTAGTGGAACTGTAGGGCTCTTGCATATAACCACCATCAGATCCTGCTTTATGGAAGGATGATGTGTAATTTTATATGAATGAGGTTTGTGCAATGTTCTTTGGGATAACAAAGGAGACAATATCTGCCTTTGACCAGAAGGCTAGGGGAACTGGTGGAAAGAGTTTGCTTGTGTATCAGTTAAGTCAAAGTTCCATGAATGCTGGCCATGATGGAGAGGACGCAAGGAGGAATGTCCAGACTCGGATCCACAGCGGGTAGCATTGGGAGTCTAGGGGAGGCTATGTTCGGAGCCCCAACTCCCCCTTCCTAAAATGCTTCCTCTTTACTGGGGACATTCTTCCAACCTGTCACCTTTACGGTAGCGTTTTTGTCCCCAGAGTGCAGTGTAATGGACAGAGAATTTGCTGTCAGAAAGATACAAGTTCAAATCTCCACTCCATAATTTGCTAGTTTTATTATCTTGAGCATATTTCTCCAAATCTCTGAATTTTAACTTTATCATGTGTAACATGAGGATGTTAATACTTACCTTACAAGCCTGTTGTGAGCATAAACGTCTAGAGGAAGAAATGGCTAAGATATGACCTGCCAGACTCAGTGCCTGCAGTGTAATGTGTGCCCAGTCAGTGGCAGTTTCTCCCTTTTAAACTCTGCTCTTAGGAAAAGTTTTTACATCGCTCTTTTGTACATCAGTACAGTCACATTCCAAACTAGATTTTCTTTCTCGAAAGGGCAGCTGAACACCAGGGCTGACCTTTCAGTGGCTTCTTCCCTTCAAGAGATTTCAAATGTCAGAGATCTTACTAAGGATGTTTTCTTGGGGAATATTCTGGTGCTGTGAAATTCAACTGCAGAGCAGGCAATTTTTCTGTTAATTACTCAAGGCTTAGGGGGTCTTCTAATCTGTGAGATAGTCCTAAACACTAAGGGGCAAAGGAATGGAAAAGCTGAGTCCCAAGAGATGTCCTGAAGGAAAGCGAAACCCAACAGCTCTGCCATACCTCTGAGCTGTAATGAAAATGTGAGGGTCTGTGATCATCTCAACTCTAATGTGACGTTTCCATCCCTCCGGACAGCGATGCAAGGCACAGTGTTGTTCGACAAAAATGCTCTGAAGTCACAACGTTTCCAAATTCCTCTTTCCCATCAGCAAGTGAGCAGTTTTGGGTGGTAATCAATAAGTGCAATTAGAGCACCAGCAGTGAGGGACCCATCCCATAGGCTGCTTACCATAATGCCATTTGCAGATCTTTGCCAAGCATATGGAAAGCATTTTGATCATCATTCCAGTTACTTGAAGAGGTTTATTTAGTGTTAAATTCTTCTACTTCCCCCAAACACCCAAACACTTTTGGGAAGTTGAATCCCAAAGATCATCAGATGTAATTCATCCAACTAACATCTTTCCTTTCCATTTATTTTTTCTTTCACCATCTCCTCCACTGTCTCCTCCTACTCATATTCCACGCTCTTCCTCTTTTTTCTTCTTGTTTTGAGAAAGGATTAGTGTGGGTGAAAGCCACTTTTGTTTCTCCGTTCAGATTCCAGATCTTTGGTGAGACTAAGTAAGCTGTATCTAATTCATAAAATTTCTAACTGCCTTAGTTTTCTCAGGTGCTAAATAAATTCTTTTTCCTTAAAAATATTTTTATTCTGGGCTTCCCTGGTGGTGCAGTGGTTGAGAGTCCGCCTGCCGATGCAGGGGACGCGGGTTCGTGCCCCGGTCCGGGAGGATCCCACATGCCGCGGAGCGGCTGGGCCCGTGAGCCTTGGCGGCCGCTGAGCCTGCGCATCCGGAGCTTGTGCTGCGCAACCGGAGAGGCCACAACAGTGAGACGCCTGCGTACTGCAAAAAGAAAAAACAAAAACCAAAAACCTTTTATTCTAAGAATACTCACTAAGCACCTTGTGGGTGCTTTCTAGGGATGCAGATGTGTGCGTCATGCATTGTCTGTTCTGAAAGAGCTCGCAGCCACGAAGGAAGTGAAAATTACTAATAAAAGAAAAGGGGAAAAGAGATATAGGGAGATCAACAGAGTGTTAGTAATTTTTGCTGGACGAGGCACTATTTGAGCTGGACCTTGAATATTTACTGAAACTAATGAAATGGACACTTTGTGGTCAAGATACCCAGCACGGATGGGTAATTAGAAATCATCCTTTCTGTCCAACAGAGAGTGTCCAAGTTGTCTCAAGCCCCAGGGGTATAGAGGGAAACAGTGAGAAATAAAGATGGAAGAGGAAGATTTGTGCTGATAGATCCACAGTACTTTAAGAAAAGGAGGAGCAGCAGGGACCTCTCCTGCCCACCCGACCATGGGTCTGTTCTCCAAACCAGTCTCTCTATCGGGTGCTCCCTTTGATGTGATCTGTTGAGGGACAGCTCCACTGGGATGCAGTAACCATATAGGATTGCTCAGTGTCAAAGGATTACTGGGGAAAACATCCAGAAGGAGAAATAGCAAAAGGCATGGTATGGGGTGAGAGCCAGGTTGATGCCATATTTTGCCTCCCCTCACTCCTATGTAGTCCCTCAGCACCAACCGGTTGCAGTTTTACCCTGGCCGCTAAAGAGAGGTCTATTTTGTGATAGACGAAAGCTGTGATTAGGAAGGGGAGAACTATGGTGATCTTGGAATGTTTTCTTAAGACAACAACAACAACCAAAGGTCAAGTTGATCATTGTCAGAACACGAATTTCCAATTAATAATCTGAAATTAAAGACACTGGAAACGTTCTCTGTCTTTTGAATGTGTTTTGCATTCAAGGTACAGTAACACATCTTTTCCCAGTTAAAAAACCTTTTTGACGGATTGATTGTTTATATTGATTAAATACATCAAATATCAAAGCTAAAATTTATGGGTAGAACTCAATGCATCATAGAAAAATCATCATTTTCATACACTAAGTGTATTCGGTTGATGTTTTTTCTTTTAAAGAATAGTATGCAATGCTTGCGTGTGTATGTAGTGAAACCAATAAACACAGTGATACCAGTAAAGTCGATTTGAGTTATTTAGTACTGTCAATAAAGAGGAGGTTTGAGAAATAAGTTATTGTAATAGATAAACATATGGACAAAAGAGAACAACTTGTGTTGATTATATGCTACAACTCATTTTAATGTTTATTAATGAAGGAAAGTATAGTAAGATGCCTATCTGTTAATATATTATTAATAGCCATTGAGAATCTGTGTATACTCATGGATAATCTAAAACTCTCTTTATCTAAAAATTTATTTGACTTAGAATTTTTA
>NC_041225.1:38484602-38493938 GCF_002837175.3 Physeter macrocephalus
GTTGCGGAGCACAGGCTCCGGACGCGCAGGCTCAGCGGCCATGGCTCACGGGCCTAGCTGCTCCGAGGCACGTGGGATCTTCGCGGACCGGGGCACGAACCCGTGTCCCCTGCATCGGCAGGCGGGTTCTCAACCACTGCGCCACCAGGGAAGCCCTGGTTTTCTTTTCTATTAAGCCAAGTTGGTTAGGCTTACTATTCAACCCTATTTTCCAGATGTTGTGTCAGATACTGAAGGAAATAAAACTCATATATAAATTCAGTTTTATTGTTTACATAGATCAATAAGTTGGCTTAACATCAATAAATCCTCTGGAAGGCAGTCAGAAAGGTAAGTGTTTCTTTTATTAGTCAAGGAAGTCTGTGGTGACATGACTCAGTTCTTTGTCTAGGAAAACTACTGAATGAGGCTTCTTTCAGACATCAGTTATAGAGAAAAATTCTGGGGTGCTATGTTACTTTTTAAAGAATAATCTAATAAACTACTAAGGGGAATAAATAAGTTTTCTTGTGATTGAGAGCAAAATTATTACTGTACATTCAATTAAAGTTCATGTGACCTAGAAGTAGTTTCTCTTTTCTTAAATGAAATACTTGATCAAAGTTAATTCAAATTTTAACTTAAAAAAGTAGCTTTTCATTTCAGTTTGGATGTAAATAGGAAAAACTTTTACTTTTGTGGTAATACTAAGAAAAATTGAGATAAAATAATAATTATGCTTATCTGTGAGATAATTGAGGAGCAGTAGACAAAAAGAAGCCCAAATGAATTGATTTGTAAAAAAAAAAAAAAAGAAGGTCTTTCTAGATGAGGAGTGAGTTGTGGTGGCTTCTTGGGGAATGCTTGTCCTGGGTGCAGACCGGTCAACTGAGGAGAGGGACTGCCAGAGAATTTGCCTGGCTGAAGAGAGGCCGGCTGGATTTTCTGTGATAGTCGAGGCAAGCAAGATAGATTGAAGCCTAAAGTACCTCGAACACAATATTTTGTGTGGACTGAAAATTCTCCCTCCTTCCTCCTCGATTTTGTTTTAGCAGGGCAGTGGAGGTGAACCTGAGAAGTAGGAAGACTTTGTCCAGTTTTGCACTCAACATATGAATCTGGGATGGGGGGCGGGGGGTGACAAGTTGCCCCAACTGGTCCAGAAGGGCAGGGCTTCAAACCAAAGAGGGTTATTCTTGAGACTTAATATCTAATGGAATTGTCCTGTTGTGTTTTGGACTTGGTTGGGGCCCATTACCCCTTCCTTTTTCCAATTTCTCCCTTTTGAAATAGGAATCTCTATTCTATGCCTTCCATTGCATTTTGGAAAAACACAGCTTGTCTGGTTTTACAGGTTCACAGCTGGAGAGAAATTTTACTTCAGGATAAATCATACCTCAAGTCCCACCCACTCCTGATATAGGTTATATTTAGACAAAACTTTGGACTCTACACTTGATGCTGGAATGAGTTAAGGACTTTGGGGCTGTTTAGATGGAGTGAATGCATTTTGCATATGATAAGGACATGAATTTGGTGGAGGAGCTAGAGGAAGAATGCTGTGGATTGAATTGTGTACCCCCCAATTCATATGTTGTAGCTCTAACTCCCCAACGTGACTGCTTTTGGACATAGGGCCTTAAGGAGGTATTTAAGGTTAAATGAGGTCATAACAGTGGAGCCCTGATCAGATAGGTTTAGTATTCTTATAGGAAGAGACACCAGAGAGCTCTCTTTCTTGCTCTGTCTCCCTCCCCTGCCCCAGCACATGCACACGGAGGAAGGGTCATGTGAGCACACAGTGAGAAAGTGGCCATCTGTAACCCAGGGATAGAGCCCTCACCAGATATCAGCCCTGAAGCACTTTGATCTTGAACTTTCCAGCCTCCAGAACTGTGAGAAAATAAATATCTGTTGTTTAAGTCACCCAGTCTATGGAATTTTCTTATAGCAGCCTGAGCAGACCAATATACAAATCAAAATGACTTTTGGTGAAATATGGATGAACACCTCATTACCTCAGCTGTCAAAATAGGAAAGAGTTTACATTCTCTGGGGGAAGACAAAACAAACAAACCAATGAAACCCCTCCCCCCAAACTTATTCTTCAGACTCCACTGGTTTTCATCACAGTGTTTACTATAAAATATAAGAAGAAATTTAAAAAATGGGACCCACAATTAAGAAACACACACAAGCAGAAGACCTACGAATGACCCAGATAATGTCACTTGCAACAAGGATATAGCATAGCTATTATAAATATGTTCAAAGTTTTAGAGACATTAGAAAAGAATGATAGAGAGATAGGAAATGAAAACTATCAAACAGAACCAAATGGAAATTGTAGAACAGAGAAATATCTGAAATTTTAAACAAATTAAATGAGATTAAGAACAGAACAAACTGCAGAAAAAATCATCAGGTTAATAGAAATATCTAAAATGGGAACACAGTGAGGTAACAGGATGAAAAATATTTCAACTGTGGCTCAAAAGAGAAAATCAAGGAGTGTAGTGTATGTGTAGTTTTGGAGTCCTGGAAGGAGGGGAAGAAGAAAATGGGGAGGAAAAAATTCCATGAAGAAATAAATAATGGCTTGATTTCCCCAATTTAATGAAAAACATCAGTCCACAAACCCAAGATATTCAGCAAACCCGAAACAAGATACATACAAAGTAAAACACAAATAGGCACCTCAGGGATTCCCCTGGTGGCACAGTGGATAAGTCTCTGTGCTCCCAATGCAGGGGGCCCGGGTTCGATCCCTGGTCAGGGAACTAGATCTCACATGCATTTGACAACTAAGAATTTGCATGCCACAACTAAGGAGCTCGCCTGCTGCACCTAAGACCCCATGCAACCAAATAAACAAATAAATATTAAAAGGAAAAAACAAATAGGCACCTCATATTCAAACTGCTGATAGCCAAAATCCTCTAGGCAGCTGGAGAAAAAAGGATACATTATGTACCAGACAGCACCAAGAAAAATGATGGGTGATGTCTCATCAGAAACAATGTAAGTCAGAAGACAATGCAATGACACCTTCAAAGTGCTGAATACCAAAATAAAACAAAACAAAACACTCAGTCAGGCTGTAATTCTTTATTAAGTTAAAGTCCTTCAAAAACCAGATGAGATAAAGGCATTGTCAAATAAACACAGCCAGGAGAATCTGTCACCAGGAGAATTGCACTACAAGAAACACTGAACGAAGTTTGCCAGGTTGAGGAGAAACAACATTGGTCGGCTTGAACAGCACCGAAAATAGTGAGCATGTGAGTAAATAGAAATGAATATTTTCTTCAATTTATTTAAAAGAGAATTGACTATTTAAAGCATAAACAACAATATGTTATTGGAAGGGTTATAAGTGTTAGTGTTAAAATAAAATGAGTAACTCTAAAGAAAGTCAGAGCATAAATGGAATTATACTGTTGTAAACTTTTCACTTTAAACATGTAATAGGGTAATGTTAATTCCAAGGTAGACTGTGATTTACTAAGTCCATATTTTAGTCCCTAAATAAACCAATAAAAATAAAGTTGTATAGATAAAAATCTTTTGAGGAGATAAGATAGAATACTAAAAAATATTAAATTGATACGAAAAGGAGGATGACACAAACAGAGAACAGAGGAGGAAAACAACAACAAGAATAATTTCAAGATCACAGACTTAAACCCAAGCAGCAAGGAGGCATTATAAAGAAATAAGAGGCAGGAAGATTGAAAAATAAAACTGTCTTTATTCACAGACAACATGAAAATAAGAAGGGTTCAAGAAAAAAAATCTGCTAAATATGTTACATAAATTTAACAAGGGTAAAGATTAAAAAAAGAAAAAATTTCTGTCCAGATTATTTATGTATTGACTTTTCCTCTACATAGGTTACCATTGCCCTGTGAGAAATAAATGTAAAAATCCATTCATTTCTAAAATTTAACTGTGGAAGAGAAAATGTACTTTTAGAGAAATTGAGTGAATTTGATAAGGAAAAAGACTACGTTTTCGTATTGCAGATATTATAGCTAATTTTATTAATAAGGAATTTAAAAATATTTATATATATTTAAAGATGATTATTACCATAATGGAAACACGTCATGGTTTGCTTGAACAAAAAAGTCATCACTGAAACACTTCTCTTAAAAAGATTTTACAGAATGCACTTTGTCATCATCATCTAGTTTTAAGTTTTTTTTCCGCTTGATATTTTGTTCCATATTTCTACTCCGTTTTTTTGATTTTTACTTGTTAAATGTTATTGACTGTTTTCCCATCTTGGAATACCAGGACCTACCTCTCTCTGTTTCTGGCAGTGTGGAAAACAATACTCTCTAAGGTAACTTGCAAAACAACTAGATGCTAGACAGGACGTACTCTTAGACAGACACACCTCACAGAGGAAGTAGGGAAGGTCTTTGAAGCTCCTCTTCCTCTAGATTTGGGGGTGGCCTGGAGAGCTGAGGTTGCCCTGAGCAGGTTGTTATTGGTACACTGAGCCTTAAGCCAGCAGTGATTCAAGGAAGCAGATCCTGAACTTCAAAGTGCTGATACAACTTTCATGTGCACTGAGGTGGTCCTGGGTTATGATGTCCCAGGCTACCACACAAGCGGAAAGATGAAGAGGCAAATCCTTTCTGAGAAAAACTCAGTTTCTATCTGTAGGCTCACCATGGGTCAAGCAATGAGTTCACAATAAAAAAATCACCAAGATTATGAGATGACACTTCCTGTGAGTGAAAGATAGCAGAAAACAGACATTGAAACTATCAAATATAGAATGTAGAAAAACCATATAAGAAAAGTTTAAGGAAAGAAAGTGTACAAGAACAAAGATGAACAAGAAGCAAGAGACTCAGGAATGAACAGATGTATTTTTTTAAAAAGGAACTTCTAGAAATGAAAAATGTATTTGTTGAAATAAAAACTTTAATGGATAAATTGAACAGAATTAGACTTTACTGTGAAAAGAAATAGTTGAAGACAATTGTGGAAAATAAAGCTGAAATTTTACATGGTATTCAGCACAGAGAATATGGAAATAGAAATTACAAAGTTAAAAGATGGGGGGACAGTATGAAATGGTTTAATACACACCCCTTAAGATTACCAGAAGGAGAACATAATGAGAATGAAGGAGAGTTAGTATTTGAAAAGATAATTGCTTCAAACATTTCAGAAATGATGAAAATCATGAATTTATAAAATCCAGAAAGAATGTGTCCCAAGCAGAATAAATAAAAAATACTGGTTGTCTTATACCACCTCCAACAGAAACACTCTTTCCCTCTTCCCTTCTCCCAAATATTTATAATCATAATTTTTGTTTACTTTGATATTCATGTTTATATTATTATATGCATATATATAACTATATTAATATTGCTTGTGACTGACCTATGTGAAGTACTATAACTAATTTCTGTTCTTTTCCTAGAATCAATAATTGTCTTTTAAATTTTTTTCAGTTGTGAGCAACTGTCAATGATTCCATCAATTTTCTATCAATAATTCATCCTCAATTATGAAAACGTTATATACTCCTCTCAAAAGAGTCAAATATATTCAGTATATTCACTCCACTTTCTCCTCTTACACCTCCTACACCCTTTCCTGGACCCCACGTCTTTCTGCTCTGATGGATTTGTTTCCAGGTCTGCTGCACAGCTGTCATCTGGAGGTTTTCTTCACTATCACTCTGAGCAAGCCCTTCATCTCTAACTTGTGTTGAACCTTGGGTTTTTTAATATCCCGTGCCTTGCTTTTTTTGTTGTTGTATTACTTCATTTTGGTAAATCACAGCTACTGGAAGCTTTCTGGGAGAGGTTTTGGGGGGTGGGTAATTTTTTGAGCTATTGCATTTGAATATTGTAAATATCTTTATTCTGTTATCATACTAGACTGATGACTTACCTTGATATAACATTCTAAGTTGAAAATCACTTTTTCCTTCTGGCTGCCACAGTTGCTATTGAAAAGTCTTGTATAATTCTGAGTCTTGATCTTTTTTATGTATCCTGTTTTTCGTTTTTGTTTTACCTGTCTAGATACTTTTAGAATTATTCCTAGATCCCTAGTGCTCTGAAATCTAACAACTGGATGGAATTATTTTTACTCATTGTGTTGGTCACTTGGTAGATTTTTCAATCTGAAAACATATGTTTTTAAGTCATGGGAAAAGTATAATTTCTTTGACAAATGCTATCACTTTGTAAATTTCTAAGAGTTGTGTCTTATTCCCTGTATTCTCTTACCTCTCTCTCTCTCTCTCTTTCAACAGCATCCTTTTTCTTTTTTTCTCATGGTTGTAGTATTTGATTTCACTGAGAATATTTTTATACTTTCCTCAAAGTTTTCTTCTAGTATTGGCATTTTCTGGGCAGTCTTCTAAATTACTTTCATTTTGTTTGTTGGCTTTGTTCTCTGCTTTCATGTTGAAAGTTTTTTTCTTAATACATAGTGGTCCCTGGCTGTTACTCTCATATAAGAATGAAATACAATATGCTAAAATATAGGTCAAATGGCATTTATTTTCTTCTCAGTATTTTTCATATGTAGTTTAAATTAACAACACAACAGGTATTTTTATATGTGTACATTTATATACATACATTTTTGTATATGTACCAATGTAAAATTTTATAGAAAAAATATATACATGGTTGGAACAGAATAAAGAATCAAGAATCACATCCAACATGTGATAAATTAATATGTGACAAAAGTAATTTAATGGGGAAAAAAGATGGATGGTTAAATAAACTGTAGTGGTAAAACTGGCTATTTGGAAAAAAATAAAAGTGGATCCTTAAATTGTACCATGTCATATCCACCACATGGCTTAAATACCTAAACATAAAAACTTTAAAATCCAAGGATAAAATATACTTCCTAATTAACATTTCTAACCCAGAAGTGATGAGTAGTCATCTGTTGGATTAAAAATTTTTAACTTTTGTATAGCAAAACAAAATCATCAGATAAATGACAGATTAAGAAAATGAACTTTTAAAATAGACAAGCTAAAGACAAATGAATGATAGGAGAATGGATAAAGGGTAAAAGAAATAATTTGCAAATCCAAATTTCCTCCTCACCCAAAAAAAAGAAAAAATGCTCAAATTCACTAGCAGTTACAGAAATACAAATTAAAATGGTGTTGTATCACTTTTACCTATAAGTCTAGAAACATTAAAATGAACTGTATCACCTGATATGGGATGAGATGTGAGGAAAATATCATATATTGCTGGAAGAAATATTGAGTGTTACAGACTTATTAGAAGGCAATATGAATATTTATTAAAATTAAAAAAAATACATACATACATCTACCTAGCAATCCCAATTCCAATTTCAATTCTGGGACTCTAGTCTTTAGAAATAAATGTATAGGGTATACCTATATTCAAGAATGTTTATTTTTAGCGTTTTTTATACTAGCCCCAAATTGGAAGCAAAGTGATTGGCCATTGATTGTGGAATGGCTTAAACTATCTGTAGTGCAGGCACACTATGAACTATAATATGACCATTAAAAATAATGAATTAGATCTATATTAGATGACTTTTATAATTTCCACAAGATGACTATTGAGTAATAAAAGAGGCATATATACAAGTGTGGCTAATTTGATTCCATTTTTAGAAAACATTTAATTTTTTAAAGTTCCATTTATGTATATTATGTGTAGTTCTCTAACAGATTGTATTAGTATTGAGAAAAACATGGACAGACATAATCTAAGGTTATAGTCATATGATGGATATGAAGCTCAGTATCAAGATCTGACACTTCTAACCCCAGTTAGATTTCACAGTCATATTATGCATGGATTTGTGGAGTCCTGGCTGGTTGGTGGGTTGATCTATGTATGTATGTATGTATGTATCTATCTATCTTTCTGTATCTATCTATCTATCCATCTATCTATCTATCTATCTATCTATCTATCTATTTCTATATTTTCCAGCCTTTTGAGGTGTTGGCAATGAGAAGGTTTTCTAGGCTCTCCAATCTTTCACATTGTCAGAAATAGAAGTCTCCCTGGGCTCTTCTTTATAATAACGTTTTGTAGACATGGACCCTGATAGCTGGATCAGTGATTTAGGATCAGTGATTCAATGTAGCCATATCTAAATCTCTCCTAACACCTTGCAACTAAGATAGGGATGGGAAACCAAGGCCTGAGCTGTCATGTTGACAATAGTGTATTTCTCCCATAAGACCAACACAAGGATACGTTGAAAAGCAGTCAAGCCTTTGGGGTCAGGCACATCTGGGTTTGATGTCTGACTTCCCACTTTTTTCAAGAGTGTGAATTTCTCAGATTATTTCACTTCCCTGAGCTTGTAACTTAATCTATAAAATGCGTATAATCATGCCTATCTATTGTTCCTATGTTAATTATTCCCAACTGAAAATATAAAGTATTTATCACTATGTCAGCACAAAGTAGTCCCTCAAAATGGTAACTAGGAAGTATGGGTCTGTCCTTCTGCATGTCCCCAAGGTGGTCTGTTCTAAATATAGATGAGAAGTAAAGTTGCGAAATGAGGTGGGTGTCCATACTTTCCTGATGAAGAAGGAATATTTGGGGTCTACATTTTTAAGTATTTATCTATTTTTAGTTTATTTCTTTTAAAAAAAATTTTATTGGAGTAGAGTTGATTTACAATGTTGTGTTACTTTCTTCTCTACAGCGGAATGAATCAGTTATACCTATACATATATCCACCCTTTTTTAGGTTCTTTTCCCATATATTTACAATAGCCAGGACATGGAAGCAACCTAAATGTCCACTGACAGACAAATGGATAATGAAGGTATGGTATATATATATAGGTATATATATATATATATATATATATATATATAATGGAATATTACTCAGCCATAAAAAAGAATGAAATAATGTCATTTGCAGCAACATGGATCTATATTTTGAGATGAGATTTATTTATTAATTTATGTAGAAGAATCTTTCAGCAATCCTCGGCTCCTCATGAAATCTTGGGTAGGAATTTGTGCAACGTTTTTTGCAACCAATCTTTAAACCCTCTGACTTACATTGCTCCTGGATTGACGGGCTTCTCACCTATCTAATGGCCTCATAACTGGGTATGAACCTCAAACAAGTATGACAATTGGCAATAGCCTTTTTTGTGTGGCTTAATATGGAAAAATAAATGTTTTTCTGCCTCTCTCTCTTTTTTTTTTTTTTTTTTTTTTTTTGCGGTACGCGGGCCTTCTCACTGTCGCGGCCTCTCCCGTTGCGGAGCACAGGCTCCGGACGCGCAGGCCCAGTGGCCATGGCTCACGGGCCCAGCCGCTCCGCGGCATGTGG
>NC_041225.1:38493991-38631109 GCF_002837175.3 Physeter macrocephalus
CCCGCGGACCGGGGCATGAAACCGTGCCCCCTGCATCGGCAGGCGGACTCTCAACCACTGCGCCACCAGGGAAGCCCTCTGCCTCTCTTTTGAAATATGACTATGGAAATGAGTATACTTGCTACATTTCTGGGATAGATATTCTCAAAACCTGAGCTGCAGTGATGTGGGTAAATAACTTAGAGGTGTAATAACGTCTTTCATATCAAAGAATCTGAAGTGAGTTTCCAAGGATAGTTCATGGTGGTTTATCTATATCAAAGTGACTAAAGAAATAGTGTTCTAACAGTAGGCCAGTGCAGCAAATCACCATTCTCTTTGCTATACCTTTCGGAGGGAAAGAGTTCTGGATTAAGCATAAACAAGTGAATTGGATAACGCTTTCCTCGGGAAATTGCCTTTCATCTTTCACTTTACATAAAAATTATTTTTCCCCAATCAAAGGAGTTTTTCAGGTGGAAAGATAGTATTTATGAAATACAGGGTAAGGTAATAATCCATTCTTGTGGTGCTTAGAAGGTGATTAAAAACACTCAAAATATAATTACATTTTGGTCTTACAGGTTGTAATATTATGCGTGTGTTGACCTGACCTGTGAGTAATTTCCTCTTCTTGGCCATTATGTTGAATTAGTAGAATCCCCACACCCAACCCAGGATTATTAAAAATAATAATTACTGAGAAACTATGCTGAATCTTGGAGACTGGAAGGGATGAGACCTAGTCCCTTCTCTGAAGGAGGTTACTGAGAAGGGCAAGGAGCCTAATGAACAACTCAGAGCTGGAAGAGACTAACCTTAGAGAAGGGAAATGGTTGAGGCTTCATGGCGTGGTGGTATTTAAGCTAATCCTAAAGAGTAACTAAGGCAAAGGCAAGGGGAACTTTATTTTAAGAAGGAACGTCAGGCATAAATGCAAAGGAGGCTATGAGACCTTAGTGAGCTTAGAAATATGAGACCAAGTTTAGTTCAATTTGCTTAGAATTAGGGGGAGATATAGCTCAAAGACAACGTGAAAATAGACAACCCTAAATGACAAGCTTAGCATTTAGGAGCCAGCAGCAATGTGACATGATCAGATCTCTGTTTTGGAAAGACCCTTATAGCACTGTGGTAGACTGCTTGGAGGATTTTCAAGGGATTTAAATAAGATTTAAATGCTGCAAAGCACTGTAGAGACATTGGTTGTAAATATTATATTATCATCAATGTTTTGTGTGGTGAGAGAGATCAGAGATGAGAAACTTCTCGAATTCTTCTCCCTGGCAGGGGCTGGGGCTTCCTAGTAAACCCCACAGAACTGGAATGGACACCACACAGGGCTGTTACCCAGAGGAGGATTGTCAGGTCACGTCCAAAGTCTTTCCTAAGCTGACTTTGTATAACACACCATAGATGGATGAGCAAAACCAAGGCACCCTGGAAGCAAACCAGGAGTTGAGACTTAGGACCAACACATGTCAGTGAGTAAATCACAGAGATTTCTGCAAGAAATAGCATCCAAACTGGCAAAAACAAGAGAAGGTAGACAAATCCCAGAGGGGAGAGTCTCACAGCAGGATTGCTATTATTATTATATTTTTAATCCCCATATATGTTTCTTGAGCACTTCTTTAAATGGGTGAGGTCCAAATAGGCAGACCAGGGGAGAGATGATGAAGGCTTGAGCCACCAGCAGCACCATGGAGGACGAGGAGGAGAAAAGAAATTCCAGAGATATTAAGGAGAGTCAATAGCTGACTAGATATGAGTGAGGAGTTGATACTTCTGAGTCTTTTCAGCCTGAACAATTTGGACAAACAGGAAAACTAGAACTAGGAATTGAGTAATATATTCAGCTTGGAAGATGCTGAATATCTGGAAGAAACTGTCTAGGTAGGAACTGGGCATATGGGGTTGAATCTCAGGGGAAAGTTTAATGCTGAGTATAGAGATGAGAAAAGAATGTCTCAAACACTGTGACCACAGTCTCTAGTATCTTCCTCCATGTCAATCATGCACTAAGCTCCACAGCTGTGCTATGGGCTATGATCCAATAGATCCATTCTTGGGGCTCAAGAAAAAGGGAACATGGAACAGAGGGAATAAGAAAGGAAGAGCATGAGTAATCGCCTGCAGATGTGCACACAATTCCACATCAAAGAGGCTGTTTTGGTAGAGACAGACATGTACCGTTCAGGTGCAGCAGGGCCCTTGCAGTATTTCTTACTGTGGGTAAGAAATTGGAGAAATTGTCCTTATAATCTCCTGTGTTTGGAGATTCTGCCAGTCTGCGGTTCACTGCACAGATGCAAACCACTGACCAGCAGTGATTCCACCAAGCCCTGTGCAGGAGAGGGGCAGCACCCCCTCAAATTACACAGACCACCTCTGGGATGGTCATTCAGACCAAAAACATCCTGGAATACAACAAAGTTTCAAACCACTTGTTTAACTGGACTTAACCAGAGAATTGAGGCAAACTGGAAATTAAGACTGTAACATCTTCCTACAGGGGAAAGGCCATCAGAATAATGGCGATAGGATTTTGTACCCTGTTTACCTCACAGAGCTGTTGTGTTGATCAATTTTCAAAATATATGTGGGAAGTTCTTGAACGTGGGAACAAGCTAAGGAAAATTATGTTTATTATTCATTGTGATGGCGTAGATAAAATCTGGCAAGAACTTGTTTGCTAAACCAATATTTCTTTGCTTCCCACAGCTATGTACTTATATTTAAAGAAGGAATCTCACCAAGAAGACTAAGAACAAGAAAAAAAATTATTTTTTAAATAGGCAAAATTTACCTTAAAACTCAGCCCCTACACTGGACAATTTATCAAAGATAGCTGTGGTGATTGAAGGTAGAGGAGAAAGTGTTTGGGCTTCATCCTCATATTTTAAGCTGCATTGACATCGATGGGTATGAGTGTGTGTGGGTCTGTGTGTGTGTGTGTGTGTGTGTGTGTGTCTGTCTGTCTATGTGTGTGTGTGTGTGTGTGTGTGTGTGTGTCTGTCTGTCTGTCTATGTGTGTGTGTGTGTGTGTGTGTGTGTGTGTGTCTGTGTGGAGGGGGTCAAGGAGGAATTGGTTATAATGAAGTTGGATGGCCTCCCATTTGAACTCAACAGGAAGAAATGGGTATGGCTGAGTAGAATTAGGGAAGGAGGACAAGCTGCCACGTCTTGAGCTCTGGAAGACCCAAACATTTATAAACTCAAGTTCCAGAGGATTAGATCTGAACTTCTGACCTAGGGTGGACAAACCCCTTTTCCTAATTTTAGTGCTGTTTTTGAGATAGAACTGAGTTTGCACAAGAGGATTTAAAATGATTTGAGCTAGGAAAAACAAAACCACACAGACACACACTCACACACACAGACACACACACACACACACACACACACACAGACACACACACACAAAACGTGTCTGTATTATTTTCTTGGGTTCTGTTTGTCCTGGCTTGACCAGATGCTCTGTAATGATTTCAGAAAACAAACTTAACACATTCCAAATGCTACCAAGTACTGTAACACTTCTGTTTGGATGTGTGTTGTGAGTGAGGGCAGTGGCATTGGGGAAATAAAGACAATTTCAGATAGAGCTAGATTATTGTTAGTAATATGCTTTTACCCTTCTAGAGGAATGGTGAATTAATGGAAAATTGAGACTTATTTCAGCAGCTAACAGACGGCTTCCTGGATATTGGTTAGACACTTCAAAATATATATGTCAAACCTTGATGCGTCATATTCTTCCCAATGCCCAATCCCATCCCTGCTCTAGTTAATGCATGGCCCGTTCCAATGAATGGAATGAAGACCCACCAAGGTGTTTGTCAGTTCAGGTAATTAAGAGGTAACTAATCACAATAGTAGGGTCTGAGGAGCTTGGGGAATGAGCAAGGTCACGTAACAACTTATATTATAGGAGAAACCATACATGAACTTGGAACTATTCCTTTTACTCTATCCCTAATGTCAAGACCTCACTTTACCTTGGGTGGGAAAAACTATGATTGTTATAACTTAGACTCTCTTTCTTTATTCTCTTCTCCTACTCAAGATCCTTATATATACTACCAGAATAATCTTCCTGAAGCTTAGCTCTGTTTCACATATCACACTGGTCTAAAAAAATAATCGATTCCTTAGTGTTCAGAAAAAATCCAAACTCTTGTGCCTTGAATTAAAGACCCCTTCTCTCTCTGTCCCCTGTCCCCTACCCCCTGTCTGGGTCCAGTCTTTCTTCACCACTTTGCTTCTTCCTATTTTAATCTGTGACCCTTTCTTTTAAGCAATCTAAGGTTATTGTTCTTCAACTAGCCCTATCTATGGCTTTCTCTCTCTCACAAAGTTCTTTCAGCCTTGAATGCTGTTCTTTTCTCCTTGAGACCACAACCAACCCATCTTTCAAGACCCTGCTCAACTTTGGGTCTTCCAAAGCTTCCATGATTTTCTCAGTTTGTAAGCTGGAAATGATTTTCCCTCACTGAATTGCTACTACACTCCTTCCCTGTAATGTATCTGTGCATTATTTTCCCTACTAGACTGTAAGCTCCTTGAAGACTAGTACCATGTCCAACTTATCTTTGTATTATCAAATTCTGTTTTCCATATAGTAGGAACTTCATAAATATTTGCTGAGTGAATATAAGAAAGACCATCTTGGTGAAGTCTATGACCATGGATAACTTTAAGATTAGAGATTGGGTAAGTGCCTGAAAGAACCATTTGTGCTATGGATTAGTCTAAAGTTGCATTGTCCAGGATGGTACCCACTACCCATATATTGCTACTTAATTTTAAAGTAAGATTAAATAAGATTTAAAAAATTAGTTCCTCAGTGTCACTAGCACATTTGAAGTGCTCAGTAGCCACATGTGCTCCTAGCATATGGACATTTTCATCTCACAGAGAGTTCCGTTAGACAATACTGCTCTCCTGCATGGTAATTCCATGTTTCCAAATCTTAGTTTTTGAGCCTAACAGCCCTTGCATTTATCTGTCTCAATCTCTACGTTTGCTTTTCCTGACCAGCCCGGTCTGTGATGCTGGTATGTCATTTGCTCTGTTCAGGTATCTAAACGGCCACTCCTACATAAGAAAAGTCTCCCACTCATTGTTTGTATCTACTAATTTTGTCAGGTTATTTAGTTAGTTTATTCTTTGTTTATAAGCACCTTTATTGAAGTATAATTTCCATGCCTTTGAATGTATCCATTTTTAATGTAGAATTCAATGGTTTTTAGTACATTTACAGAGTTGTGCAACATTTACCACAATCTAATTTTAGAACATTCCATGACCCTAGAAAGCTCCATTGTGCCCTCATGTAGTCACTCCTCATTCATAAGCCAGTCCCAGAGAAACCGCTAATCTATTATCTATATTTACAGATTGCCTTGTCTTGTCATTTCATATAAATGATGGTGTGTAATATGTAATCTCTTGTGTCTGTCTTCTTTAAATCAGCATATGGTTTATGAGATTCATCCATGTTTGTATCATGTATTAGTACTTCATTTCTCTTGCTTGCTAAATAATATTTTATTGTATGGATATACCACATTTGTCTTTCCATTTATCTCTTGATGCACATTTCTGTTGTTTCCACTTTTGGTCATTGTTAATAATGCTACAATGACTATTTGAATAGCATGTCTAGACATATTTTTAATTCTCTTGGATATATATTTAAGTGGAAATTTTGGGTCATATGGTAAACCTATGATTACCTTTTTAAGAAACTGATACACTGTTTTTCAAAGAGGCTACACAGTTTTACATTTCCACCAGCAGTATATGGTGTTTTAATTTCTTGACATTCTCCCATTTTATTACCAACACTTATTATCGTCTGTCTTTTTATTATAGTTGCCTAGTAAAATGACATCTTATTATTTAAATTTGTATTTCTCTAAAAACTAGTGATGTTGAGAATCTCTTATGTGTTAACTGACCATTTATATACCTTCTTTGGTAATATGTCTATTCAAATATTTTGCCTTATTAAAACTTAGGTCATTTGTCTTTTTATTTTTATTTATTTATTTTTTATTGAAGTAGAGTTGATTTACAATGTTGTGCCCATCTCTGCTGTACAACAAAGTGACTCAGTTTTACACATATACATTCTTTGGTCATTTGTCTTTTTAGTATCGAGTTGTGAGAGTTCTTTACATGCAAGTCCCTTATCAGATATATCATTTGGAAATATTTTCTCCCAGTCTTTGGTCTGTATTTTCACTTTCTTGATGGTATGTTTTGAATTTCAAAAGCTTCAAATTTTTATGTGGTTCAATTTATACCAAATTTATTTCTGCTCTTGGGATAGAAAATTATGTGGGTAGAACATCAAAATATAAAAATTGACCTCTTTCCCCATTTTAAATGCATTTCACTTATTCAAATTAAATTGTTCAATGAAAGTCAAACTTGTTAGCTTTGTTGGACATATCAGTTTCATTAATATTTAAGAAACAACTTGGGTACAGTATGTCTACAGGGTAAGGTTCACCCAACCCCCCCCCACAATAAATATATATACATATATATCTGTCCTGACAGTAATTTCCATGTATCCCTCTCTCTGCACACTATCACTTCCTTTATAAATCTCAAGTCAGGCAATATCACCACATTTCCCTCTGTCCTCAGATTTACTCTTTTCTCTGGTTATTCACTCCATGTCTGAAACGGAAAGGAATTTGTCTCATCTTTTTTGTTTCTATCTAAAACACTTTTATATTTTGCATTAGTTACAAAGTGGCCTCAACTTCTCTGTGGGTTATATCACCTGTGATTACTCTATACCAACATTTTCTCAGACTTTACAGTGGGTGAAATAGTTTTAGTTTAAAAGACCACTTTGGTCAAAAATTATGAATACGTTATTGTCTAGCTATAAGACATATTTTATTGAATGAAAACTTTCTTCATTCATTCAGATAATTGTTAAGTAGATATTCCCCATCTCACAGATAAAGAACTTAAAGCATGTAAATATTAAGTAACTTATTAGCTCTTCAACCATGGCAAGAGGCTGTGGTGACTCCAAAATCTACACTCTTTAGTGCCAATTGTTCTTAAATCGATTTGGAGCCTTTGAAGAAAAAAATATGTTTATCTCATAATAGGTTTATTTTTTTAGTTAACATCCCAGCTTTTCCTGAAAATCTGGGAATTCAAATCACGATTCCAAGGGTACTGTGATCTTATCTGAAAAATATGGAAAGTATTTTCCATAGCAATTAAAAAATGATATACAAAGGTGCTTTGTGGTTATCATTATTTATCAATTGTACAATTTTATAAAGTAAGTGGCATAATCTTGAAATGTTAGTCTCATTGTGGAATTCTTTATCATTTGTGATTTTGTTGTAATGAGAATGAAAAAATAGATGTTGACAGTGTTAATAGACTTATTTTTAGAATCCCTAATAGATTAACACTGATGCCCTCATCAATCTGAGTGTCCTTGACATTTATGGTTCTCACTGATAGGTGGTATTTACAACTGTCTTAACAAGAAATTCCAGCCAAGTCGGCTTTCACGTCATAAGTACAGGGAATTATTCATGTTGAATATGATGTAAGTGGAGCATAATTTAAAATATATAAATTGATTTTTTTTGCATTGCTCATCATTTCCTTCTTAATATTAAATAAAACAACTATGACACAGATATTGAACTATGGATAAGGAATATCTGCCCTTAAAACACCATTTATAGGACAAGGTAAGGATTTATCCTTTTAATCCAAAGAACTTTCCCCAAAGAGGGCCCTTCAAATAGTTTCTTTCTACTGAGTATAGTGTGTCTTCCTTTACTATCTCTTTCAGTGGCCATCAGCACTAGTGAGTTATGGGTAAGTACTTTCTCAATTCAAATAATGGTCTAGAACTTTAACAGTGATCTACGGACCCACCCAGGGAAACTTGCCTCTCTCCTTTAACAAGGCAAAGTAGGAGAAATAATGTGTACCAAATCCTCAGGCTAAACCTGCTGGAATTTTCCAAGTTCTTGTGGCTCTGATACTGACAAATCAGCTCTGGCTGGAACATAGTGCCTTCTTTTCAATATTTTGATTTTACCCTTTGAAAGCTGGTTCCAGACACATTTATCTCAAAGTTTTCTTTTTAAATCACCGCTATCAAAATAATCTACAAATTTCCTCAACAGGGTTGACCATCAAAGTTTTTGGAAACTAGAATAATAAAACAAAAATGAATTAAAAAAAAACTTTCTTGGCTTTAGATCAACTTCTCTTAATAAATCTTGTTGTGTATTTACTCGAAGTCCCCAGGCTGATTACATTTTTCACTGTATAAAGGGTGGTATTTCATATTTGTTCAACTAGCTAGCATGAATAGGTAGCTAATTTAATGGAATAAATTTTTTGGTCTAATGAACATATAACTCTATATTTTAGAATGTGGTGATATTATGACAAATACAATTGTCTTCCTAAGACACAATCTTGATTATAACTCCCCCCATTTCCACATCCACTAAGTCATTAGTGATATTCCCCAAATATTTTCAGTTCTCCCTCATTCTAGGTAGAGAGGTAGAGTTGCTCTTCTTGGCCTCATGTGGTTGGATGGGGCCCTATAACTATTTCTGGCCAACGAGATGAAAGCAGGAGTAATGTGTGCCCTTTCTGGGCTGAAATTTTACTTGCCAGTGCAAGAACCTCAAGAGCTCCCTGTGTCCGCTAGCATGATGACCAGCAATGTTTGAGATGGTGACTGCTTCTCAGACCAAGACCTTGGGTGGCTTCAATGAGCAGAAGCTTCCCTGTCAAACCATGGGGGACATGTAGCATGAGCATGAAATAAACCTTTGTTGTTATAAGTTACTAAAATGTGGGGCTTCTTTGTTATAGAAGCATAACCAAGCCTATTCTGACTGGTACATTTCTCTACTCCCCACAACTTACTGAAACACATTCACTGGGTATAGGATAAAGAATGTACTCTCTGGCATTCAAGACTCTCTTAAATATGGGTTCATTCTACTTTTTCTTTTCTTAGGAAGATTCATACACTTTGATTTCCAGTAGAACTGGACTCTATGGCCTGTCTTTTAATCTCTAAGACTGAGTCTTTTGTGAGGGCCTCATTGCTTTTCTATTGTATGTGAATTTTCTCTTTTTGAATTCCCAGAAGTATATCTTGTTTTCATTGTCTGTGGCACCTCTTTACTCTGTTTTTTATTTTGCTTATTTAAGAACTTGTCATTCTCTTTATAGATAATTAATAATAATGAGTTTAATGTCAGGCCTGTGACTTACTCATATCTATATTTCTTATAGAAATTAGCTCTGTTTTTAGAGTGTAGGAGGTAGTCAATGAACATTAATTGTATTGGATTATTTTCTGCTTAAAAGTATAACAATAAAAATAGTTATTTTTATTTTTAATATTTTTTGATTTTGTCTTTCCTCAATCAAAAGTGATTCATAATGAAATGATTATAAACTGATAGAAAGAAGTAGAGAACATCTATGAATTGGTTCTTCACCTAGATTTTTTTTTTTCTGATTCATCTTGATCTATCTATCTGTCTATCTATCCATCCATCTTATTATCTCATTCACCTATCTGCTACTTTATGAAGGTATTATATTTACAGGGGTAAACAGGTATATTGGGACTTGTAAGCAATGGTCCCCTGCTGCATCTTGATCCATCCCCAAATGTACTTCTCAGAAATAAATATTTTAAGTATTTCTATTTTGAGTTCTCTTGAAGTTTCTTTCATATTGTAAAATAATATGTGTATGTAGCCATTAATTATTATATTATCTTTAGACATTAACTATTAACTGCCTGACAGGGATTTTATTCATTGCAGTCATCTGAGACCCCTCATTCCTATATATTTAAATCAATATTTTTAGTTTTTCTATTGGTTACTATTATATTTTAATATTTTAAAAATTCTGTTTCTTGTTTCATCACTTGTTGATGGTATCTCTCGACTGCTTACTTGGTGAAATGTAGATGTTGTCTCTTCACCTTTAAAATATTCAACCTTTAGATTCTTATCTATAATGTTAATTAAGTCTTTTGTGCTTTGTCCAGGGGGTCATTCTAAAAGTTTAAAATCAATAAAGTGCATTTATTTTATTGACAAAGTAAAAGTGATCACTGCAGAGTCTGAGTACCGTGACTTAACTTCTTTCTTAACCAAGAGTTTGTAATCTTCCCCCTGTTGTTTCCGATGGCCTTTAAAATAAAAGTCTAGTATTGTCTGCCTTTATGACAATGTTATGTTTTCTAACATCTCAATAATACTCTCTAATCTAGGAACTCCCCTCTTTGCAAGAGGTTTACTTCTGATATTATTCTATGCTAGACTGTACTGATTCCTTTTTAGACCTGTCTTATCTCTTACTGCTCTCCTAGGTTAGATCCTGAACCTCATTTTTAAATTTCATTGTTTCTCTTTCTTGGTTTATCTCCTAATTTTACTGGAGCATTATGTTTAAGTGACTTCCTAATAAAGAATTTGTGAGAAGAAAATTTTCTTAATCTTTTCGCATCTAAAAATGTCTTTTTTTCTAAGTTTACTATTGATTTATACATTGTCAGGATCCAATTCTAGGTTGAATGTCATTTTCCTTTAAGGACTCAAAAGGAATTGCTGTTGCTGGAGATAAATCAGATGCCAGCACAATGATTCTTTTTCTTATGCAAGCTATTTGTTTTTCTTTCCGTGAACACCCTCCCACACCAAGAACAGCACACACAAAGTTTCAGAATCTTCTCTTTATTCTTAATGTTCTTAAATTCTACAAGCATATCTGAGTATAAATTTGTTTTTAAAATTTTGCTTAGTACTTGGTGGGCCCCTTTAATTTGTTTCCTTCATAATTTATTTCCTTCATTTCTGCAAATTCTAGTTTACTAATATTTGCAAATTTCCTCTCATGCATTTTCTCTTGTTCTTTATTTCTCGAATACTGGTGCTCTTAATTCAAACTTTGTTGCCTTTGACTTTTTTTTTCTAATAATTTGTTCTTCATTTGAGATTTCTTGGCTTTATACGTACATGCTTCTATGGAATATTTTTTACTTGGCAAACACTTTATTTCTTAAATTAAAAAATGTTCTTTTTCTTTTATTGATTTTTGTATTACAGCAATTTGTCATTACTTTCTTATTTTATAGATACATTGGATTATGAAATTTATGTGCAGTGCTGCTGTACCATGCCACCCAGATCCCTCTCCAATATGGAAGCACTCATCCCTTCCCCCCACTCCCTGCACTCAGAGTGTTGTTTGCTGAATGTGAGTGGGGGAAGGGTAGGGTAGGGTTGGGGTGTATAAAGAGCTGGCCTCTTGCTTCAAGTCTATAAATATCTAAGCACCCCGGGGATTGCCTGAGTTGTCTGTTGCAACTGAATCATATGTCAACCTCTTCTGCCCAATCCTGTTTGCCACACCCACTTATTGCTTTCATTTGGGAGCATGAAAATCTCTCTCTCAGAGTCTGTTTCCCATGGAGCCAGGCCTAAGACATTGTCTGAGGATACTAATTTGAAGCATTCTATAAAAATAATTCTTCTGTGTTCTGAATTATATTTGTTTCCCTCAGAGTTATTTATCCGTTAATCACGTATATGTGTGTGTGTGGTGTATTTACAATCTGAAGCACTATTATACATACCATACTTCTCCCTAGATGGTTTTATCCATTATTTTTAACCAAAAAAAAAATATCTTTTTCTTTTTGCTTTGGGGAGAACATCTGGCTGTTTTTTATTCTCTGCTTAAAGGGTTTGGAAAGGTGGGATCAACTTCTTAGAACTTCAATTCACCACTCTTTTCAGCCCCTTTTCCTCCCTTGCTCTCTGTTTCCATGCCCACATCTATCTCACAGTTCTCCCCTCAGGGCACATGGTCTTTTTTTTTTAACATCTTTATTGGAGTATAATTGCGTTACAATGGTGTGTTAGCTTCTGCTTTATAACAAAGTGGGGCAACTGGTCTTTGCTAACGAAGTCTCTGCAGGTCTCCAAGCCATGGCTTGTGTTGCTCCATTTTGACAGTCAGTATGCCTACCATGCTTTCTGTGTTCCAGAAATGTATTAAAATATCTCCTTTGTCAATGCTCCCTCCATTCATTCAGTAGTAGTGTTGAGTCATATCTTTTTGCTTCTTTACATCCTGTTAGTGTAACCCTAAGAGGAAGAGTATACTCTGTGTTCTCCCTTCAACCTAGAGTCTTCTGACTTAGATGTGACTTTTAGTAGAATAATTATGCTGCTGGCTGTCCTTCAGGGAGTTCAATTTCAACTTAGCGTGCAGTGATGTTCATTCTCATCTCTCCATTACCCAAGGTTTCCCCCCAAAATTGAACCTACATCATTAATGGAGACCTATTTATCTGGTTTCTTTTCACTCTTACAACCATCCATGATAAATATGACTATACTCATGTTACAGGTGAGGCAAAGGAGATTCAGAGATTGATGAGTTTTTCCCTTAATTTATCAGCCCATCAATAGTAGAGGAAGAATTTGACCTTAAATCCCAATTTTGCCTCTCTTAAAAAAATTCTTTCTTTTTTTTCCTTTTTTGTCTAAGGATCATGCCTGGATGGCTGTTTTTTCCTTGATGTTGTTCTTCTGCCCTTTTCTTGTTTCTGAGTCTCAGCTATTACAATTCAATGTTGGTTTATTCGTAGGTGGTGACATAGAACGCCAATGTCCATTCCAATTTCCTTACTGCCTGCTACACTGATGACTGATCTAAATTTTTCCTTTGAGTTTTAGCAAAGGAGGCACCATCAGAGGCTGTTTTACTTTATCCTCACTTTCAAAAATCACTATGAACTATTAAAACTAAGTTTTACTTCATTTTCACCTTATAAAATTCCAGACATGTAAAATATATGAAGCTAACAAGGGGAGAGAGTACCAAGAAGGTTTTGTAGATCAGTCACCCTAATAATCCCAAAGTGAAAGAAGTAACAAGATGCAGGGGGGCTTAGCACTAGGCCAGAGTGAGTTCCTATTGTACTGACACTCAATATAGGCTTTCATTTCAGTATGTTAAGTAATTTTAAGTAAGCAATTACTTAACATATCATTAGTGATATTCATTCCTTCCTTCATTCAAGCCTTCTACAAATATTTATTGAATGACAACCAAGTGCTCAATATTGTTCTAGGCATAGGGGGTGTGGCAGTAAACCCCAAGGACAAAATACATATCTTTAAAGTAGTACATATCTTTAATGTAATTTAGGTAGTGATAAGAGAAATGAAGAAAATAAAGCAAGGGAATGGACTGTTAATTACTGGAGGAGGAGAATGTGGTGGGCAGATTCTCTCATGACCCTTTAATGATCTACCTCAAGACCTTATATTCCAGGTATTTGAAGCTTTTGTAATATTCTCTTCTTGAATGTGGGCTGTTTTAGTAACTTGCTTTGCATCAGGAGAAATTAACAAAGGTAATAGGATATCACTTCTACAATTAGGTTAAAAAATTGTGACCTCTGCTTGCTAGCAGTTCCTCTCTGTTGCTTTGATGAGGTAAACTGCTACATTAGTGAGGGCCATATGACGAGGAACAAAAGGCAACCTCTGAAGGAATAAGAACTGAGGCCCTCAGTCCAACAACCCTCACAAAATGAATTCTGCCAACAACCTGAATGAGACTGGAAGCAGATCCTTTCCTGGAACTTTTGGATGAGACCCTGGCCCTGACCAGTAAACTGATTGCAGAGAAACTCTGAAGCACTGGTTCCAGCTAAACACGCCCAGATTCCTGACCCACAGAAACTGTAAGGTAATAAATATGTGTTGTTTTAACCGCCAAATCTGTGGTAATATTGTAATATAGCAGTAACATTATTGTTATTTATATGCTTAAAACTTAGAGTGGTCTCTTTTAAGTTGATTACAAGAGTGTATGCCTTATTTGCCACTCATTTGTACTGGAATATAATCTGGTTTGCAGCCTCTTTGTGATAATCATTGATTTTTACCTTTTGAATTGGCATTGGATCATTTGGATCCTCTTTTAAAAAATCCAGTTATCTAATTCATTTGTGCAAAATTATGCCGGTTGCTAAGAGAACCAGCTTTAATGAGGCCTTTGTCAGTTTCCACATATGTTAGCTGTAATACCTTGTCATATAACATCTTTTCTTTATGGCATTTAGGACTTATTGGGGAATCTTGCTCTGTAGAAAATTCCATGATTATAGAAATATTAAAAGTGCCCATGTATCAAAAATCATACGGGGTCTATTCTATTAGAGCCCTATGGGAACTCATGTGAGGGGCTGTGTGTGCAGCCTGTGGCTGACAGCTACTGGTTGGATTATACTTACTGCCATCTAAACGGTTTTGGTACTATTTCCTACAATGAGTTCAACATAACATGCTGCCTGATAGCTTCCAGGCTCACCTCCTAGCAGAAAATCTTCAGTGGAAACAGCTGGGCCTGCATCTGCTCTATCACTTAAGCAGAGATCCTTCTGCAGAGCTGGCCTGCAGAAGAATGGGAAAAAGCCTTCACGGAGGATGAGAAGGGTGGTGAACAAGAGCAATAGAACCATATACACCATGGGAATGAGGAAAGAGAGAGACAGGCCAGCAAAGGGTCAGTTCAGCCAAATGCTCTCCCTTTTATTACTAGCTCAAGCCTTCTCTCCTTGAGGCCCATCAGAAACTAGAACATAGAGCTGGTGCTTTCTCTTCCTGCAGTTCCATATCTGTGGAGATTTGCTATTAAAAAGCATGTATCCCTTTTCCCTACAGGACTGCACTTTCCTCTTTTATGGATTGTCTAAAGCTGAAGTCACAACCCCGACCATTCCCATTTGAATGAAAGTCTGTTTTTTTAAAATAAAAAAAATACTCGTTAAAATAGGATTATCATGTATATGTTACTTACTCCAAGGAAAGATTTTAGCTGCTGTCCCCTGACATCCCTTGTGCCTCCACTTTGGTCACAGCTGTGTTGCTGACCTGGGTAAAGCATCTGACCCCAGAGAGCAGCTATAGAAGGACATACAAGGCTTGTACTCTCTTAATGGAATGACATATGATCCATAGTGTCCTGGTCCCCAGGTCTCCAAGCAGTATTTGCCAAGCTTACATTTTCTGTTAATAAAAACCTATCAATCAAAATGCTGCCTTCATTATCATCCCTCCTCTAGTCACTGGAAGCAAGGATAGAGTTTCAAAGCAAGTTTCTTCCCAGTCTTCACGCAGCAAGAAAACTCCAGAATTGGCTGCTGCCTTTGGAAACTTTGTTGGTGTCATAGGATGGAACACAGAAAATACCCTCTTACCAGTGCAAAGGGCATGATGTTCTTGCCATCTTGGATATTCAACAAGTGGCAAGTATATGTTTGCATGGTGTGTCTGTGGAAGTGTGTGTGTATGTGTGTGATGAGGCTCTGAAATAGTCCTATGGGCTGCCACTCCTAGAGTGTCAAAGACCATCTTATGACAATGTGTGACCTTCATGAGGGTTTAATTTTAAGTAGAGGCAGCTTCGGAAGGTAGATCATTTCTCTTCCCTTAGATTCTCCTATGTGAAGTGCACAGGCTCATCTTTGTAGATAGAAGATTAGATGATAGATAGATAGATAGATAGGTAGGTAGATAGATAGATTAGATAGATAGATAGACATATCACAATGTTCCAGCAATAATGTTTTTATCTCTATAGTTTCTGAAAATATATGCTTTCCCCAAATCTTAAAAGCCTCAGTTCTAAAAATAATAGGCATCAGATGAGTGGAACTAGTAATGATTTAGAAGTTAAAATACCCGTGTGTGTGTGTGTGTGTGTGTGTGTGTGTGTGTGTGAGAGAGAGAGAGAGAGAGAGAGACAGACAGACAGACAGATTGACTCTTGACTCCATCGGTGACCAGTGGTGTGACCTTGACCTGGTCACAATTGCTCCAAACTTTAATTTTTTATCTGTTCAATAATAGCATTAATAACACCAGCCCTATGATACTATACAAATTTTCCTCATTTGCTTCATCTGTAAAATGAGAACAATAATACTTTCTCAAAGGGATTCGTAAGAATTAAAAGAGATGCTCCATGTGAGATGCTCCATGCAAGGTAATTCATAAGAATTAAAAGAGATGCACCCATTGGAACAATGTCTGTCATGTAGGAAGGACTCAGTAAATACTAGCTATTAGTATAACCTCACAGTATTATAATACTTAAAGTCTTTAATACTTAAAATCATCTTAAGTCATCTTAAAGATGAAGTGTCAGTGAGTCATATGATGTAAGTTGTTATATGATACAAGCATGGTGCTAATTGTGCATATTTATTGTTTTTGGTGCTAAACAATTTAATATCTTCTTGGTTAACTATTTTTGGGGAAAAAGATTCCTTACTTATATATTGTACAAACACAAATTCATGTTGGATCAAATATTAAGATATAAAAAATGAAAACATGAAAGAACTGGAAGAAAATACAAATATGTGTGCTTTATTGGACATTGAGATCATCTTCAGAAACATGACTAAGCCAAAAACTATAAAATAAAAATCCATTCAATTATACTACATGAAAATTGAAAACAAATAAACAAAAAACACCCTGTTTACGAGAGAGGATACCATAATAAAGTGCAAGACTACAGTTGACCCTTTAACAACAGAGGTTTGAACTGCATGGGTCCACTTATACGTGGATATTTTTCAATAAATATAGTACCTGTATTTTCATTTTACAGATCTTTAAGCGTGGGGAAAATTTGTGTGTGATTAGAGATCACAATATGTGTATAAAGGAACTAGAGTTTGAGTCTTGATTCTATTCAGACTGTTTCAGCTTCCTGCCCTTGGGTGAGTCATTTGTCAATTTCTTTGTTTTTGAGGCAGAGATTGCAGACCTAGATTGTTGACTGCATGGGGGTTTGGTGCCCCTAACCCTCTCGTTGTTCAAGGGCCAACTGTAGTTTCAAACATGGAAATTTTTCTGAAAGTATAGAATGGATGAAGGGATAATGTCCAGAGTGTGTAAAAGCTATTTACAGATCAATTAAGGAAAAATGAAACCTCAAATAGAAACTGAGCAAAGGATACAACATATATTTTATATTAGTAGAAATACAAAGGTCAATAATCAGAGTTTTAATCAGAATATGGGAAAACAGGCATTGTGCATACTGACAGTATGAATGTACGTGATTATATCTTTCTAGTGGACAATTTGGTAATATATATTAGAATTAAAAATTTCCATACTCTTTGATTAAAAAAATCCACTTTTAGGAAATTTTTCTTACCAAATTATTTTACAAGTTAGCAAAGATATAGTGTAGTCATAATGGTCGTTGTAGTATTGGATTTTAGTGACAGAATTACAATCATTCTACACACTTAATACCTGCATTATAGTATTGGTTACACAGGTCAGCCCTATTCACTGTGTGAGGAGACAAAGGGTATAAAAAGGTCCCGGAAAAGGTTGTTTCCTTCTCTGTTCTGGTTGCAATAATGCAGCCTCTGTTCCCCTAGTCCTGATGGGGATATATGAGCCTTGGTCTTCATTTGGGATGTTGGGACCCTCTGAGCCCCAATCTGACTCTCTGAGCAATAATTCTCAGGGCTGGGCTTCTCATTACAATCATGTGGGTAAATATGCTGATTCCTAGGTTCTACCACTAGGTATTCTTACTTAATTGGTTTGGGCTCAGGCACTGATTATTTTTTAAATGTCCCTAGCTAGTGGAATGGTTCATTTCACTACCCAGCCTAGGCCAAGGCTTGAGGCAGGAGGCATCTACTGGATGAGAAGTATTATTATTCCTTCCATCCTTATTTCCATGTATAAAGCAACCATGGTCATCTTCACCCTGCCCAAATCCTTTCACCTCCTCAAGGGGGTGCATATATCCTTCGGTACAAGAAGCTGAAATCATAAGGCTGATCCAGCAGTGAATCCGCATGTGTGTGAACAGAAGTATGTAAACTTCACTTGGACAGAATATTTCAGATGGAAACCAGGGCATTCACTAAGAGGTTTCTGAGGAGGTAACATCATCACAGAGGAAAGAAGGTGATTTATTTTGTAGAGTTGCTGTGTCATTTTTTTTATCAGCATAAAAAGCAGTTAGAACAAATTGACAAATTGGTAGGGGCAAAAGATAAAGAAAACCAGAACAGAAATACCAGGAGGATTTGGTCCTTGGTAAAAATATACAGTATACAGTACAAACATACATAGTACAGATACACACACACACACACACACACACACACACACACACAATACAAAATAACACATCCTCTAGGGAGGAAGTGACAGCACTATTTTTTTCTAATCATTTCTCAATAGCTCTGTTGGTGAGAGATCCGGAAAACAGAATTCTAGTCCTATGTTGCTAACACGTAGTGTGACCTTAAGAGTTACTGTTTTTGAACCTTTTTTTTTTTTCGCGTTTAAACTGGGGATAAAGTGAACTAAGTATTTTCCAAAATCTCTTTCTATTTAAAAAAGCAATATTCATACAGCCTGGGATAGCACTGTAAAACTGGAACTTAATTTGCATGTGAATTTAGGGTCCTAAGCATTGTTGAGGGCTATTACCTGCATTCTCTGAAAATGGCACCTTCACACCTTCCAGAAGGGAAAAACAGAGAAGCAGGACATCAAGTGGGACCTGAGGCTGCCACCAAGTGTTCAGGATGACCTGAGTTCTAACGTATCCACCTAAGTGTGGAGGGTTCCTATGGTCCATCTGTAGGGGACCTGCTTGGGGGAGGGGCTCAGACTTTGGGTCATCCTGGATGAGAATCAATGGCTTCTAAAGACCTAAATGAAGCCTCCATCACATCAACTAGCTGGGAAGCAGATGAACACAATGAACATAGACTAGTAGGAGTAGAGGCACTGCCACACCTGGTCCAATTAGAGTGGCACTGATTCCCCAGAGTCAGAGCTAAAATGATCTTGATCATGACTGGAAAACCAGGCAGTGTTATTATGTACTAAGCCTCTGATTTCAGATTCATTTAATTTCACAGGCAGCAAAGCAGAAATATAAAATAGCTTCACTCTGGAATTGTAAGAGTGAAAAACTACAGAACACATCTTTTGTTTTCCATAAATCTCTAAAGTATTGCTGTGAAACCTCACCCTTCTTGGCTTCCTGGAGGCAGCTTGACTTTATCATTCAGAAACTGGAAACACTAGGACAAAAGGCCCATTGGATCTAAGAGCTCATTTAGAAAGTCTTACCACACTATCTACAAATACCTAAAAGTTAGTCATTTCAAAATAACCTGGCGGGCAATTTGGGTATGGAAAAAATGCAAAGGGCCTCAGTGTTCCTTTCCCACTTTCCAGCGTTTCACACTTGCGTCCTGAGTGGCATCGCTAGAACAGTTTACGTCAGTATGGCATTGTGGTTGATAACACAGACTCTGAGAACAGATTGCCTGTTTGAATTCCAATCTGCCATTTTCTCGCTGTATCACCAGGGGCAAGTTACTTCACCACTCTGAGCCTCTGTTTTCCCTTACTTAAAGTGTGGCGGGGCGGGGCGGGTGGGGGGGCGTGTAATTGTACCTATTTCATAGAATGCGTTGAGGATTAAATAAAAGGCCCTTTGAACAGTGCCTAACACGTAGCTCTCAGTAAAGGTTAACTCTTGAAAGAGTGAAAACTTGTCTAAGATGAAAAGAGTGAGGATTAACTCAGGCTATTAACGGGGCTGGGAATGCAGACCCAGAAAAAGCCAAAGTTAACAGAAAACTCTGTTTCTCTCCAGGTCCTACGGTAGCTATAAAATCCCATACAACCCCCTCTTTGAGTAGTTACGGCTTTCTTACCTGTGATTCCCCCAGACCTGCTTTGCTATTCCCATATGTTACAGGGGATATTCAGCTGTGAAATCACCTTGGTCTCATGACCGAATTCCTAGTTAATCCCTGCTTTTCCTAATGTAGAAAAAGAAAAAGCGGTTGAGCCAGAAATGATCACTGTTTCTTTTCAATTTTTCTCCAAGTCCTTCATCAGGAACCCAAACATTACAAAAGATGTTTCCCTCCTTCCTCTTTTCAAGTAGCATTGCATGGTTCCTCTGAGCTGCCCTCCCTCACTGCATGGAATCAATAAACCTGATCCAGCAGAGGCAGATTTGTGCCTAGTGGTCTTTGCTTGATAAGACTTTGGTTCTATTGATATTGTAGTTGTACTATTGTACTATTTCCAAATAGTAATAGTAGGTATAAGATGGTCAGAGGCCCAGAGATGCCATTGCATATATTCCAGAGACATTTTATTGATTTATTGCTTACTTAAGTCTAAGACAGATTTTGTGTGTGTGGTAGGGAGGAGCTGGGATGGAGAATTGGGAATTTTTATTAATGGACATGGCTTACTTGTTACTTCGTAAAACTTATGCACTGACAAAGAAGAAATCAGCCATTTGTGGTTTGATAACAGGTGAAGAAGTTCACTGGAGAGAACAAACTCCCTGCAGGGAGAATGAGAACCACTGAAAAGGTGGATTTTTTTTTTTTTTTTTTTTAAGGGAAGGGGTGTAGAGGTGAAAAATGGTTTCATATCAAGTGAAAGGTAGAGTTTCTGCCCTGGGCTCAGTCTTGGGAAATAAAGATGGAGTCAGAGCCACGATCTTTGCCATGAGTGTCTCATGGGGTCCTGGGGAGGGGTCCACACCACAGAAAGCCTCCATGACTGTGAGAAAATCTCAACCATCTGACCTTTGAATGGAGATGTTGGCAGCTTTTTCCCAAAAGTAATATTGACAGTCTGCCTAGAAAAATCAATGTTCCCATCTTGATGTGGAACATTTTGTTTCAATAGAGAGAGAAAAAAAGGAGTGGGAATGAAGAGGTGGTATACAATTTGTGAGTCCTACCACTTTTGGAAGAAACACACTATACTACACTCTATAGGTATAAATGTCATAGTATTTGGGAAGAGAGAAAGCAATAGGGTAAGAGGCCAGGAAAGACTTTAGGAAGAGACAAATCCTAAAATGATCCTTGAAAGATGGGTAGATTGGGGAAGGCATTCTAAACTGGGGAAGAGTATAAAGAAGAATGGCATAAGACTGGCTTGTAACAGCACTGGTTCTCTAATCAGTAATTAACTCTCTTTGAAAAAGATGGGAAAACATCTTAAGTGAAGTTTTGGCCAATTCTTTAAAAAGTCCAGTTCTACCTTCATTTTTGAATCTAAAACAGATTTCCAATAGGAATTTTCTGTGATGGAAATATTTTACATCTCTACTATCCAGTATGGTAACTACATGGCTAGTGAACCCTTGAAGTATGGTTAGCGTGCTAAGGAACTAAATGGTGAATTTAATTTTGATTAATTCAAATTTAAGCTTACACAGGAACATATGGCTAGTGGTTACCATATTGGACAGTACAGAAAGCATTGGCTGACTTCTAAATTCTTTGGCAGAATGATGCTTTTGCATACTAACGATGTTCCTCTCACTGAAAGCAGAGTCCAGGAATAGGTCATCTTTGTAAATCATGCTTACCCTTTTCACTAGGAATTAAAGACAATGCAAGCTACCAAATTCAGAACTTCTTTGGGTTGAACATTTCTAAGGTCTAGCCTCTGCTGTACCTGAAGGTAATTCTTGGGTAAAACAGATAAGTAAGCAAAAAACCGAAACCAATCAATCAAACAAAACACACTTAGGAACAGTGATTGATTCGCTCACATGGTATCGGTTGATACTGGTAATCATTTAGGCACTTATTTCTGTTTTTGAGTCTGAAGATCTAAATTCATTTTAGCAACTGTATGATTTATTACATGTTAGGTTTTCAGGCTATTCAATATTTAGTCATTGAAATGATTTTTAAAAGGAGTGTTCAAGATATGTTTTTGAAGAATCTTAATCCTCCCATAAGATTGACTAAGTTCTTATGTTCTGTTTTGTTTTAAACTAGAACACATTTGATTTTTCCACATTTGTTGAGTTGCCTAGTTTTGGGGGTATAAACTGAATCAGGTCTTGTGATTGGGGGGCCATTCGAAGGACCAGCCTGGCATGGTAGTATAAGAGTCCTTATGATTTGATATTGTAAACAATCAAGACTGGCCTGGTTTGGAAGCCCATCTTCCTCTGCCCACTCTTCTCTAAGCTACAGGCTGCAATTAAGCAATCTTGTTCCCTCCTCTGTAAGTGTTAGACTGTATTTTAATTTCAATCCAAAACACCAAGAAAAGTATGAGCAGAGAAGGACCCACGTTTTAGCTTTCCACCAGGCCTAGTTGTTCAAGCTAGGTGGCAATAAATATATTGGACTGAAGATAATTCTTCTCCATACCTGGAGAATAACTTGCTTCTGATTTTTTTCTGAAAAGCTCTTATTTAGTAGCTGTGAAAGTTATGTCATACCAAAACGGGCCATTATTGATTATAATCTATATTCCCTGGGAATTAAATAAGGCAGAGTCTTAGCTGGCAAAATAAAGCACTTGGCTGAAGATACTCTTAAGGACTCTACAATATTGATAACTATAGAAAACCAGAAGATTTTTCAGTTGCTAAGTATATTAATAAAAGCCAGGAATTATCTTTGCTGTTAGCAAAAACAGATTTTTATAAAAATTTCTGTTTTGTGCTCTTAATAAAAGGAGATCTTCTACAGCAAATGTTTTTGTCTGGTTGTTTTATTGTTAAAGCTGTTTAGTCTTATACAGAAAGTAAAGAGATATATTAGAAATGACTCCCCCTTAAGAAATCTTTAATCTGTTTGGGGATGACAGCTTATAGTGATGTTTCCTAGTTCTGCTTTCACATTCCGTTCTGTGACTTTTCATCAAATTTTATTTTAATGAGTGTTCTTTTTCCTTGAGTTAGATTTCCTGGAGCTGTATACCTATTTTTTATTTGTTATTTTTTCAAAAAGCAACTTCTGTTTTTTAAAATAAACTTAAAAATTTTTTAATTTATTAATTTTACCTTATTTTAATTTTTAAAAATTTCTGTTTCCCTTATGACTTCCCTTATTTTTTAAATTTATGGTGGTGGTGGTAGGAATTATGGCTTCTTAAATTTAACATGTAGCCTCTTTCTGCCTTCTTTTCTTTCCTCCTCCTCTTCCTCTTTCCCCCCCTCCCTCCTTTATTCCTCTCATTCTTTCACTCTTTCTAATAATATGTTTACCTAGAGTATAGCTTAAGTTCTAGCCTATAAATTTAGAAGAATAATATTCTTCTCTTTATTTTTTCTAAATTGTTTACTATTGTATATTGAATGTCCCCTTTGACCTAATAATAATTTATAATAATTTATAGAAATATTTAACTATTTATCAGCACTTGGATTTTTTTATTGAAAATTTGTTTGATGGCATTTTTAAAATGTGGTCTCTACAATGTCTGTCTTTAGGAGTATTGAGGTCTCTTCCTAGTTAGTATTCAATCAATTTTTATAAATATTCCATGGACACTTGAAAAGGTTGTGTATTTTTGTAAAGTACAGCATTCAATAGGTACCTGTTGATTAAATCTTATTATGTACTTCAAATTATTGATGACCATGACACTCACTGTGAGTTGGTAGATAAATTCTTCCTCAATATACATATTATAGTTAACTTTTTCTTAAAATTCTAGAAAGCTACTTTATATATCTCAATACTATGCTATTTCTCACACAGACATTTACGATTCGTATCACTGTTGTAAATTGAGCCATTAGTTTGTACTAGTTTACTCTCTTTGCTCTATTGCTTTATATCGTAAATTCTATTGAAACTTATTTACCACTACTGTTTTCCTTATCCTTGCTTTTGCACATCTATACTTGGATTTTAGCTTTCTTTTTTTTTTTTTTTTTTTTTTGTGGTATGCGGGCCTCCCTCTGTTGTGGCCTCTCCCGTTGCGGAGCACAGGCTCCGGACGCGCAGGCCCAGCGGCCCCTCTCCCGTTGCGGAGCACAGGCTCCGGACGCGCAGGCTCAGCGGCCATGGCTCACGGGCCCAGCCGCTCCACGGCATGTGGGATCTTCCCGGACCGGGGCACGAACCCGTGTCCCCTGCATCGGCAGGCGGATTCTCAACCACTGCGCCACCAGGGAAGCCCGAATTTTAGCTTTCTTTCATGAATTTTGTGTGGCTTATAAGCAATGTGATTTTTAATTAAATGTGACATATTTGATTTTTAAATAGAGTTTACACTACTTAAATTAGCATAATTACTGACATGTTTGGTCTTGTTTCAGTCATTTTGCCCTTGCTTTCTGATTTCGAGGTTTTCATTCTAGTTCTTATTTTTCTTGATAATTTGATCATTTTGTTTGTTTTTAGTTATTTCAGTAATTTGAATGGTAGAATAATATTTCAAACTCAAAAAGATTCCAAAAAATCTGGAAATTAATGAAGTTTGTAACCAGGAAAATGAATGTTACTTTTACTTTTCATTCTAATTCCCTTTTCTTTGATTCCAGGATTTTATAATTTTGGATCCCGATTATTGTTCATGAAGTAAAAATACATATGATATAAATATATAAATATATGATAAGCACACACACACAGGCAGTCCTCTCTTTGCATGGTAGTGTGGGACTGTAAAAAGGTCTATGTAAGCTGAAACTCTGCAAAATGATCTTAATAATCAATGAGAAAAATTATGATTCTTCCATGACCTTTAAAAATTTTGCCAAACATAAATAACTCTCTTATAGTTGGTTATAAATGTATAGGGAAATGAAAAAAAGCTAGATTAATGTTTATTTATTACTTGGTAATTTTAAAAAATAACAGTGTTCTTGAGATATAATTCACACACTATAGCATTCACTCTTTTAAAATGTATAATTTCGTACTTTTTAATCTCTTCAGAGAGTTGTGCAATCATCACCACTATTTAATTTCAGGACATTTCGTCACTGCAGAAAGAACCCCCACCCACTAGCAGTTGCTCCTTCTTCCTTCCTTCTCTCAACAAATGGCAACCACTGATGTACTTTCTGTCTGTATAGACTTGCCTACTCTGAGCATTTCTTATAAATGGAATCATACAATATGTGGTCCTTTGTGACTGGCTTCTTTCACACAGCGTGTTTTCAAGGGTCATCCATGTTATAGCATGCATCAGTACTTAATTCCTTTTTATTGCTATTGCATAGAGGTACTACTACATTCTGTTTATCCGTTTATCAGTTGATGGGCATTTGGGTTGGTTCTATTTTTTTGGCTATTATGAGTAATGCTGCAATAATTAGTGTTACACTTTTTTTTGTGGACCTATGTTTTCAATTCTCTTGGGTATATACATAGGATTGAAATTGCTGGGTCACATGGTAACTCCATATTTAACATTTTGAGGAACTTTCTTCCAAACTGTCTGCACCGTTGTACAATCCTGCTGGGAATGAATGAGGGTCCCAATTTCTCCACATCCTCACCAACACTTGTTGTTAAGGACAGCAATTATGTCCTTACTGATTTTCTGCCTGCCGGTTCTGTCTTTTCTTAATAGAAAATTTCTTAAGAAAATTTCTTTTTTTCAGGGTTTTTTTTTTCTTTGTCTTTTATTTTCTGTAGTTTGAAAATGATATACCTAAGTATAGTTTTTTTGTGTGTTTGTTTTTGCATTTATCCTGCTTGGTGTTCTCTGAGGTTTGGTCTCTGATATTAATTTGGGGGAATTCTCAGTGAACATTGCTTTAAACATTTCTTCTGTTCCTTTCTCTCTTTCTTCTAGTATTCCATTAAGCACATGTCATACCTTTTGTAGTTGTCCCACCATTCTTAGATATTCTGTCCTGCTTTTTTTCCCCAGTCTTTTTTCTCTTTGTTTTCAGCCTTGGAAGTTTCTTTTGAGAGATCCTCAACTTCAGAGATTCTTTCTTTAGCCATGTCCAATTTACTATTAAGTCCATTAAAGGCATTCTTCACTTATGTTACGGTATTTTTGATCTCTAGAACTTCTGTTTGGTTCTTTCTTAGAATTTCCATCTCTCTGCTTACATTGCTCATATGTTCTAACATGCAGTTTACTTTATCCATTAGAGCCCTTAGTATATCAATCACAGTCTGAGACTGGTTCTGATGCTTACTTCAACCTATGATTTTTTGCCTTTTTATATACCCTGCAATTATTTCTTGAGAGACAGACATGATGTATTAGGTGAAAGGAATTGCTGTAAGTAGGCCTTTAGATATGCTAGTAAGATGTTGGGGGAGGGGAAGTATTCTATATTCCTAGATTAGGTTTCAGTTTTTCAGTGAGGCTACTATGCCTCTAGACTGTGGACTTTACATGTGCTTCTTTGTTCTCCCCCCTCATTCCTCCTTGAGTGGGACAGGATGGCTAGAGTGGTCTGGGGTGGGATATTTCTCTTCTCCAAGTGAATGGCAAAGCTCGCTAGAGTTAACTATTTCCCTTCTCCTAGGGCAAATAAACTCTGATAAAACTCCAGCAGATTTGGCTCTGGTTAATTAGTTTCTCGTGAGGGCACACTTTATTAGGATGAAAAGAATGCTGTGGAATATTTCAAAATGGTTCCTTTTCCTCTCCTCCTATGGGAAACATGAAGGGATTTTCCCTGGCAATCACTTTGAGACCCTGATAGAGCTCTAGAAGATACAACTCACCAAGTTGTTGGAGCTCCCCATTATTGGGTCCCTCTGGAGATTTTATCTCTCAGGCTTGTCCACAGTGAGCCCCCAGCAATTCATCGATTATAGTTCAGGTTTCCCTATCCTGTCAGTGGTTTTGTGGAGGGTTTTTCTTGTGGGTTTCTGAGACAGTACATTGTGATTCTCTGTATTTGCTTGTCTATCTCTCTAATTTTGGGAGCAGCAGTTTGCTCTATGACCTCACTTCTCTTAGAGATTTAGAAGAGTTGTTGATTTTTGTTTATTAAGCTTTTACTTGTTGTTAGGATGGAGTGGAAACTTCCAAACTTCTTATGTGCTGGATCAGAAACTGCATTATATTTTTGAAATAACTCAACACAATTCAAAATATTCTACATTTCACAAAAAAAGAAACTCATCCTTCTCCAGGTTAATTTTGTTCAGATGAAAGGTTATTAATAGAAATATATATTAGATTCCATTTTTTCAGGATAGATTGAAGGACCTGGAGACTCGTCAATGCATACAGTGATCATAATATGTTCTTTCCTACAGGACAAACATTGGTCAGATCCTCATGAAATAGTTACGTATGGTACGCTCTAATAGAAAATTTTCCTTTCCTTTATTCTGATATCATGGGTTACTGTGACATGCATTATTATCATCAATAAGTGGTTTACTTTCCCCTCATGCCTGCCTGCAGTCTATTATATAAGCTACAGGATAGAAATTGAATCTTCAATGAAGATGGGCATTTTATGAATCTTGTGGAAAGAATTCTGCTAGGTACTCTTAATTATTTATACTTAGAAGAATAATCTTGGGTGGAAGGTCCTAACTAACATCACTTAGGCAATTGTCACACAGCACCAGGGACAAATCATATTTTCAGGCTTATTTATAGTGTAGAAGCAGGTGACTTTATGAAAGCAGCCTGCTAACTAAAGTTCCAGTCAAACAAGAATTAATTACACAGAACCAAATGAACTAATGAAGGCAAATTGTGGTGGTTTTTCCTGGAATATTATCGGTAGGTGTTATTCTTAATGTCCTCTATATATTTTTTATGGGAATCTGAGGAAGTCCTTTATATTTCTTTTTGATTTCTCTTTAGTCATCGAATTAGTAGTCTAAGCTTTTATAACAGAAATAAAAACACCCTTTAAACGATGTTGTGTTCTTCCTGACCAGAAAGAATTCATCAGCAAATATTTTTACTGAATTTCTTTACTTTCACTGGCAAAATAATTATGGTCAAATATTCAGTGAGGATCTTATTTGGCAATCAGGGCTATAACTGGAGAGTTCTGTCTGAGCATAAATCTAATTCAATCAGGTATGACAAACCTGCCTTCAGAAATAAGGTTGTATTTCATGTTTAAATCCAATGCCCACAAGATCCTTCTAGGAATCTGTGGCCAGCCTTTTTGTGATCAAGAATGACCTTTGAGATTATTTACTATCACTAAGGTTAAAAGAAATTATTCAGGACTTAGAAGTAAATTAAAAGGATTATTGTATATCCTTTAAAAATGCTGAGCATTGTCTAACAGACCCATTCAAGGATTGTTTAGTTCCCTGGGGGTATATTTTTTGTTTGACTTCCTATATATGATTAATTAGGGCCACAATTTTATGAAGTTACACATTGACTTGTAGATTCCTATCCTGTAGAAATGCAAATATTTCTGTCCATTAGGAAGATCAATCCAAACATTGAAGTTTCATTGCTTGGTAAAACATTAATCAGTTATGTTTCTTAGAACAGCAATCACTGTTCAACAATTTTTTCAGACACTATATATATTCAGTTTCTCGAACTCTCCCATTAACCAGATGTATTGTTTTGCTGCATCCATTAAATAGCTGACCTGTGTTTATTCTATAATTTTATAAAAATTTTAACTTTTAAAAAATATATATTTGACACTATTATCTCTATTTAGCTATTACCATGAAAAGTCTAAGGGTCTTTTACCTTATTTTTCTGTCTAAATGGAAGACCCTGTTCAATAGCATGTAGCCTTTGTTAAGATAAAGGAACATTTTCTTCTATTATATTTTTGTTTTTCTTTTATGCCTTTTCAGTTTCCAATACACCTGTTAGTCATAATTTTGATCTCAGCATACCGTACTCTCTATTTATCATCTTTTCTCCCATCACGGTCATCTTTGCTTTTTGATCTGCATTCTTGGAAACCATTTACACTTTTCCGTCTACAAAATTTCCATATTTGTGTTTTTAACCTAATTTTTTGTTTCTTTCTCAGTCTCAGCTTTCAGCCCATTCAACCCTTTATGATCTCTAAACCATGTTTCATAGAAGCTATGTTTCTTTTTATTTTATTGAGATGAAGAATATAACTTATGACATGTTCTATTTATTATAGAAAACTTTTTATTTTTCCTGAGGTTGACTTTTCCTCTCAACTTTCAGGGTATTTCTCACCTTTTCTTATGTTACAGAATGCTTTTATATTCTCTAGACTGGCAATATTTCTTTGTTTTCTCATCTGTCAATGAGGGGATATCACTCAAGACCCAATGTTTGCCAATTTGAAAGAGGCATAGGTTTCCTTTGGACTTCTCTCTGCACTTGGATGTTTATAGCTACTAGAATAGCTCTAAGTGCTGTTCTTTAATTAATGTGCAAAGCCCTTAGCCAAATTTTAGTGTCTGACCATTACTCATCTTGTGCAGCTCTGATAGACTGCCTACATGGCTTAATTTTCTTACTCTGGAAAATAATGCTTATCTCCAGGGCAGTAATTTCCAAATCTGACTGCTCATCAGAATCCCTTGAAAAATTTAAAAATATGTAGCTACTCAGATCCCATGTTATCTTTCCTGGAATTTAATCTCCAGAGATAGGACTTGGAATTCATATTTCTTAAAAGCTTCCCAGGTCATTGTAATGCAGCTAGTGGACAGCCCCCTAGTTAAGAATAGCTAAATGTATCTGAGACAATTTATAGCTCTGCTTTAACGTACAACTCTTGATCTCACATCAAGAGTTCACCTAGGGCTTCCCTGGTGGCGCAGTGGTTGCGCGTCCGCCTGCCGATGCAGGGGAACCGGGTTCGCGCCCCGGTCTGGGAGGGTCCCACATGCCGCGGAGCGGCTGGGCCCGTGAGCCATGGCCGCTGAGCCTGCGCGTCCGGAGCCTGTGCTCCGCAACGGGAGAGGCCACAGCAGAGGGAGGCCCGCATACCCCCCCCCAAAAAAAAGAGTTCACCTATAGCTCTCTGCCATCCATGACCACACAAGATACTTTTTCTTCCACCACAAACCTTGTTGCCCAGTAGAGTTGCAAATCTGCAAGTGAATGTCAAGTTCTAATAGATTGGGAGGAGACCTATATTTTAAATTCTGGTTTTTAAAATAAGGACATATGCTATAGGGGATGAGCTATCTGACTTTCAGTTTCATACAAGCTAGGACAATAAGAGAAGTTTGAATTACCATCATGTCTATTTCCCAGCTGGCCGAACTGGACTGTTTCAGAACATGGGTTTTCCTCAATTATGTTTTGACTCGATATACCAGACCTACTTCCAAGATGCTAGGGTCTGTCTCTTTTCTGTATATTGTGAACTTCCTGACAGCATTAACTGTTTCTTTCTGACCCTGTATTCCGATCCTGTATCACCATCATAGTGCCTGACACACAGCAGACATTAACAAATATGTGCTAATACCTGAATAAATGGGTATAGTGGTTGGTTGCCTATTATCCTCAATATTCAAAGTTGCAACTCTCTACAGTGGGTTCTTTTTTATTTTGTTTTGTTTTTGGTACGCGGGCCTCTCACTGTTGTGGCCTCTCCCGTTGCAGAGCACAGGCTCTGGACGCACAGGCTCAGCGGCCATGGCTCATGGGCCTAGCCGCTCTGTGGCATGGGGGATCTTCCCGAACCGGGGCACGAACCTGCGTCCCCTGCATCGGCAGGCGGACTCTCAACCACTGCGCCACCAGGGAAGCCCCTACAGTGGGTATTTTAATGGGAAATTGAGAAAGGCACCACATCAGGGTCTGCAAAGTGATAGGTCATTTCAACCTAGAAGTGCTGTATTTAATTATCTCCTCAAAAAAATAGGAAAACCGACTTGGAGTATGTACTTTAGTTGGAATGGAGGGAGAGGGAAAATGCCCAGAAAACTGCACTTTTTATGTGTCACAGAGATTGAAAATGAGCTTATTTTAATGACATATTAAGTTTCAAACATTAACAGTGTTGTTTTTTTTGTTAATAAATTTGATCTTACAACTTTGTATTTTATGCCATGTTGTAAAGATACAAAACCATAACACCAAATTGTCCTAACCTCCAACGTACTTTTTATGGAAACAAATTTGGGTTAATACCATGGAAAGAGATTTCTTTCTTCCTAGGCTCAGACAGGATAATTAGTTTTAGTAATAAAATTAAAGGGGAAAGAACAAAGACAGTGCTTGCCTTACGTGGGCAACTGAGTTTCTCAAAGCTGTTCTGCTAAAACATATGCCTTCCTTGTGGAATTTTTTAAAGAATGAAGAATGCTGATTTGAATTTAAAGTTATTGTTTGTTTTTTGGCCACCTTCTTCTTGCTTCAATTGCTTCTTTGGAAATAAAGTTTTTAATAGAAATTTTCATGTCATCTAAATATGAGTAAAAATTTGGTACATAGAAATCCTGATTAAGACTAGGTAGACTGAGGACATAAAATATCTTCTTTCCTCTTGCTCTTGTGAGCTAAATGACGTGTTGAAGTAAGTATGGTGTCACACATGTATTTCATACCATATATGTCACAGGCCATATTTGGATTTCTGCAATTGTGTTTTGTGCCTTGCCTTTGATTTAGTAACTTCTGAGGTCTGGAGATGGGAAGTCTGTAAATAGTTTTAAAATGGATTCCTTTAAAATCTTTTTTTCTTTTTCTGAATCTCTTGGAATATTTAAAGTATATCTCCATAGAAGTGGTGTAGGTTATAGTTTCCAGGGTAGCTCTTACAAATTTCTATAGCCCACAATATAACTGAGTTTGTCTCCTAATAGGGGTACCTAAGACCTGGGTGCTGGAAGTCGGGACCATGTTGTGCAAGCTTACAGATCAGGGGAACGCACAAGTGTGAAGGGGGAAAGAAGGGTCTTCTTTCTTTGCCACAGCCTACTTTTCAGTAGGGAATGTTTATTTTTTATCTTCTTTTTACCATCACTATTTAAATTCTCACTTGTCTCCTGGTGCACGCAGAGTGCTAGGGTTCTATGCTGTACTAGCCCAAGTCCTGGCTTCAATCTTTACCTCCAATCACTTCATGCTTCCAAATCCCTCACCTCTTACATTCCCAAATTAAAATGCTCATCTCTTCCACGTGATCGACTCTTGTTAGGATAGTAATATGACTGAACTATTTCACTTTCATGTATTAAGACCAAATACTACATTTTTGGAGGACTTTTCATTTTTGAAAGAGAAGGCTTATTATTATCGGTATGTTTCTTTTTTTGTAGGGCAGGACAGGGTGACAAAAGTAGGTAAAACCATCCAGGCCATGAGAGGGATCGAAATGTGTGTGAGTGGGAGTGGTCAAGAGGTGGCAAATTGTATCTAGCAGAGAGGTCTCTAAGCATTAGCTCGATTTATGTTTGTTTTTAAAAACAGCGAAAGCAGAAAGGCATTATTAAGTCAATCTTTTGTGTATGTAACTAATACACAACTAACTGTACTGTACAGGATATAGTGTATGGTCTTCTCAGATGGAAGAGGCTGTGAAGAGGGAGCTAAGAAAATGGAGCCAGATGGTTCTGGGGAAGCCAAAAATGGTCCAAATTTATTTTGAAAAAAAAGCATGTGAGTTCCAAGGAACATTTTATGCACATTTCAATTTTGAACTGGATCAGAACTGGATTATCTTAATACATTGAGCCCCAATGGCTTTTAATGTTTTTCTTATTTCAAAAAATATTTTCGTTGAATTGTTATAGTTTTTACAAATGAACCTACTTGCCTTTTCCAAAGCAGCTCCCAGGCATGTTCTGTCAGAAGATTAAAAACACAGCCTGTAGAATCTGAACTATCCATGTACTACAAGAGCATCTTCTCAGAGATAAAGTGAGTATTGTGTGAGATTGTGGAAACGAGGGGATGGCTTGCATTCACAGTGAAGAGTATGATAAAGTGTGTGTCTTATTAAAATGATTGACAAGATCTTTGCTATTGGTTCAGCTTTCTGAAAGAAGCTGGCACCAAAGTGGGCAGTGGTTGTACTCCTATGAATGGGATCCATCTTGGACTCTGAGCACATTAGCTCTATCTGCCCTAAGTTTCCCCATTTTATACAAAAACTTATTAGGCATAAAGCTAGTGATGTCTATTCCACCTCCAACTCCCAGAAGTGCCAAGAATAAAAGCAAATCAGACATTTCAGTGAAAGCATGGATTCTATAGATTTGATGCAGTTTGGAGGTAACGAATTTTCAAATTGTCTTTAGAGACCAATTCAAATAATCATTTTTTAAAAAAGTTTCCTTCCCATCCTGAGGGAAAAAATGCAATCCATAGTGGATTGAGGCAGCAGAAATATTATCTGTTAAGTTCTGTTTCCAAGTAGTGCACCCCTAGGGAGAAAGTGAGTCTCTTTCATTCACTCATTCAGTTCACTAGTACTAATGAACTACTAACTATAGAGCCTGGAACTTTTCTAGGGCCGAGACTATAACAAAGAATAAGACAAAACAAGGTCTTTGCCCTCATGAAGGACCTGTCTGGGAAAGACAGACCTGTAAATAGATACCTAGGAGAATTGCACTGTTTTTCTCTGAAGAAAAATATCAGTTAAGGCCATAGAGCATAATGAGGCTGCTGTTTAGATGGTCATAAGGGTCACCTTCTCTGAAGAGGAGTCATTTAAACAGAGACTTGTATCACTGGAGTTGATTCAAGATCCAGATCCCTGCTTTCCTCCTCCTCTTTAAGAAGTTATTTATTAAGACAATTGATCCACATTCCAGATCTTTCTTTCAGACTATAAAACTCTGGGAGCTACATTTATTTTCCTTAATTTGGATGTTTTAAATAGTGTGGTCACCTGCTTACATATTAACAGAGATCAAATAATAATTATTATCAATCCAGTTATTATTTTCCCTTACAAGTTTCCCCACTAAATCTGTTTAACTGTACATGTTTTTGGCTAGAAAATGGATTTTCATCAATCTTTTCAAGGATTACTGGTAATTATGCTTGGACCTAAGCAGAAAGATGCAGTGTGATATTCAGGAAATAATGTGGTCACTCTGGTCTGTATTTTACTCTTGGTTGTGCCATTTGAAGCACAGTTTTTCTCATCTGTAAAACTGGTATGATAGCTACCTTCCAAACACGTTGTCATTGTATGTTAATACTCTTCCACCTACTGCACAATCTGAAATTCCTGCAGTTATATTTCTCCATTGGTGACCTGAGTCTCTCTTCCATTTCAGAGGACAATTTGGCATGGCTAAGTAAAGATCTTAATCATTCCACATCAACAAGACATGGAGGAGACTTCATCTTTGCTGGAATAGTTTTTATGTCTCATGTTGCAATGTAAGCTGTGATTCTCAGACTTCCCAGGTGGATTTCTCCAACAGCCCATATTTAATCAAAACTACAAGATGTGTTACACTGAGAAGCTAAGAGATTGGTCAGGGTCACTCAGCTGGTTTATAGTAGAGATGCAGCCAGAATCACCTTTTTCCAACTACATTGAATATTTTTCTTGTATCTTAGGATCTACACTTGATCGAAACTCTCAAGGCCAAAAATAGCCTTGGAAAGATGGTATAAATTACTAGATGGCTAATTTTTGCTTTAACAGATTTGGTCAGTACCAAAATAAATACCCCTGATTTCTTTTGGAGGAAGGACAATCCTTTCACTTTAGAGAAGCATAAAAAACACATACTTGTCAATAACCAGTGATGGAGAATTCAGCCTTGCTGAAATTAACTTTCTTTTATGATCCACTTCTGAACATGATGTAACAGGTCCAACCTTGGAATGAAAACATAGGGAGTGAAAACATACTCTTGCCTTTTCAATCTGATTTTAGGCACTGATTTTCTCTTTAGTCTTCAGAAAACCATAAACAGTCTCTTAGGAAACCTGATGTTGGGGCTGGGGAAAAAGGGAGAACTACATGATTTCTATATTTTAATATTATTGCTTTGACTCCTTTTTGATTGAGGAGACTACCTTTTCTCTTGTCAAACAATACAAATCTCTAGAAATACACCTCCTCTGATACACACAGTGGTTGGAGGCCTCCTGTGGGGAAAATCTGTGGCTCTAGTTCTGGGCCACTTCTCAGCTCACTGCCAAACTGCCCATCAGGAAACCTGCCACTGCACATTCCAACCTGCTTCACCATCATAAAATCGTACTTTTTTTTTTTTTTTTTTTGCTCTGGGGACCTTTGAAGAAAAGATATCTATTTTTGCTTTGCTTTTTCTTATAAAAATATAAATGCTTTGATAAGCATTTTCTCCTGATGTATCAAAAGACACTTCCATCCATTGATTTTCAGAATGTCCTCACTGTTATTTTTTCATGGTCCTGAGAGAACAAGTGACTGGTCCAGTGTTTCACAGTGAGTTAGAGGTGGAGTTAGGATTGAATCTCGAGGCTCCTTGACAATTATTTTCAATTTTCCCCCTAGTGTACTTTATTACTTCTTTACACAACCTCTAGGTTCAGAAGCCCTTTTGACAACTTCTAGGTCACCACCTTATTTCGTTAAGAGTGTCAGAAGTTACAGTTTTCTTCTGGAAATGTATACAGAAATAGCATGAAAAATTCTTATATTTCTCTTGGAATATACCACATTTTTTTATTTTAAATTTTCTTTGGAAAGCCACAGAATGCTCTAAATTTATGAAGTGATCACAGTAATGATTTGGTTTTCTTTTCTTTGTCTCCATGGGTCATAACAATAACTTTCGTAATTTAAAACTATGAAAAATTCACTTGTATATTGTTGGATATCTCTAGTGCTGTCATTCCCCTGAGATTATCTGCCATGTGGCTTTCTCATGTTGTCCCCTTGCAGACATGCTGACCACTGGTGTGAGGTGTTTCAAAGGCTGATGTTTACTGCTCTTAGCATGCTGATGTACATTCTTAGGGAAGAGAAGGATGAAAATCTTGAAGTTGTATTGTCAGACTCTGAAGTAATCATTATTCTTGGGCAATTGAGAGAGAAACACTGTCATATCAGTTGTGTTTGGATATCATGTCAACCAAACAACTGCCTCAAGTTTTGCTTTTCAGTAGAGTGCTTTAATGTCATCTATGAACAACCTGGGTATTCAGTCTTTATCTATTAAGGTGATAGATACTACCAGTTGACACAGCAGAGTACAAGTTGTCCAAGTTGTAGTTTGAGCCTTTATCTAGTATATTAATTATAAATATCAAAAGGCATAATCAAATTGATTTTAGAAGGTAATACAGGGCAGAGGTTAGAGCATAGATTGGATTAGATCCATATATTGTGTTTTTTTTTTTTAAACCATTTTTATCATCACCCAGCTAAGGACCTCCCCACCTTTTTAAGGACAACTTCATATTTGCTGCTTTTATTTTTTATCTACTCTGCCAGTCTCTGCTTTTTAATTGGTATTATTTACACCATTTATACTTAAATTAATACATCAGGGCTTAAGTCAGCCATTTTAACTTTTGTTTTCTTTTTGTTCCTATGTTTCTTATTCCTCCATTTTTTATTTGTTTGCTTAGTATTTTGTTTTGTTTTTGTTTTCCTGTGGGTTACTTGAACATTTTTTAGGATTCTGTTTTGCTTTGTTTGTAGTGCTTTTGAGTACATTGCTTTGTATAGTTTACTTAGTGGTTGATCTTCATATTACGATATACATATTGTTGTATTACAGTCTGTTAACATCAGCATTATAGCATGGAAACCTCATTTCCATCTAGATCCTTTTACCATCACCACTCTTGAAATATCATCAACTTGAGTTTCAGATGGTATTGTGGACTGAATATGTGTGACCCCCTCCCCAACCCCAAGTTCACATGTGAAACCCTAACCCCCATGTGGCTGTGTTTCGAGATAGAGCCTATAAGAAAGTAATGAATGTTAAATGAAGTCATAAGGTTAAGGCCCTGATCCAATAGGATGAAGAGGCATGAGAGAGCTTTCTCTCTCTTCTTCTCTCCCCTCTCCCACCCCTCCCCCACAGGCAAGCACCAAGGAAAGGCCATATGAGGACATAAAAAGAAGGTGGCTGTCTATAATCTAGGAAGAGAGTCCTCATCAGAAATCCTGCCAGAAACTTGATATTGGACTTTCCAGCTTCCAGAACTGTGAGAAAATAAACTTCTATTGTTTACGTCACTCAGTCTATGGTATTTTTTATGGCAGCCCAAGCTGACTAATGCAGATGGAGTTATAACTTTTGTTTCAGTCCTCAAATAAGATTCAGAAAACTCATCAGGAGAATAATCTATTATGTTTAGTCATATTTTGGTTATTTTCATTTTTTCCCTTCTTGATGCTCTAAGATTCCTTCATTTATCATTTCCTTTCTGCTTGAAGAATTTCCTTTAGCCATTCTTTAAGTGTATATCTGTTAAGTAACAAATTCTCAGAGTTTTCTTTCACATGAGAACATTTTTATTCCCTTTTCACTACTGAAGAATAGCTTTGCAAGATATGGAATTTGCAGTTAATAGTTCTTTTCTTTCAGCACTTGAAAAATACTCTGCCACTTCTCTTTGTCCTCCATTGTTTCAGATGAGAAATCTGTAATTCAAATTGGTATTTCTCTAAAGATAATACCTTGTTTCTACCTGGCTGCTTTCAAGATACTGTCTTTGCTTTCAGTGTTTAGAATTGAATTATGCTGTGTCGTGATGTGGATTTCTTTAAGTTTACCCTACTTGAAATTCTATTAGCTTTTTAAATCTGTGTATATATCTATATCTATATCTATCTATCTACCTATCTATCTATCTTTCTACCTATCTATCTATCTATATCTTTCTCCAAATATGGGAAGTTATCAGCCTTTATTTCTTCTAATATGGGACTCTAATGATATGAATTTAGATTGTTTGTTATTGACTAGATTAGATAGATCTGAGTTAAAATTCTGTTTAAGCCACTTAGTAGCTAAATTATCTAGGTAAAATATTTCAGATTGATTGATTGATTGATTTCTATAAAATAAGACATGAGGCCAGTCTGTATTGGACCTCTGTTGCTTTAATCAGCAAACACTGCCCCCCCCACACACACAATGGGACTTTATACACATAGACACACATTATTTTCTTTGGGGAACTTCTCTTTCCTCATTGTATTTGGTGGGGTTGCCAATCATAATCACCACAACCCTTACCACACTCCACAAAGATTGAATTGTGTTCACCCTAGGAAATAAACTGAATGAGGCATCAGCATTATCATGTTCAGCCCAGTGCCTGGACCAATGCCTCATCCATGAGACTAATTATTATTTATTGCATGTATAAATAATGACTCAAATCCCAATAACATTTTTTTCCCAGAGCAGTGAGGTGACAAAACACTTAAAGATTTGTAGTACAGGTCAGCAACTGGCTCTGGGATGAGGAGCAGGAATGCATTGCATTAGCAATCTAATTGTTCTGTCTCTTTATTGCTCACTCTACATTTCTCCCTCTCCCTTTGGCTCCATTAATCTTATTCTGCATGTCTTTATCTAGACTCTCTCGGTATTTTTCTCCTTAAGTCCCTAAGCTTCTTTATTTCTCCATTCTCTCTCTTATGATCTCTTCTCCCCTGACATTTTAAAAAATTATTTTGTATCTATTTTGATTCCTACTTCTGTATTTTATTCCTTCTTACCTTCCCCATTTTATTTATTTTTTATTTATTTATTTTGTAACCAGCTTCCATTCACTTTATTTTTCTCATATAAAACTATGTGGTGGCCACAGCTGGAGCTTGGGTCCTCTGCAAGGAAATTCTGCTGTGGGTCTTTACAAGATGGTCAGTGAATTCCTGATATGGAGACTTGGTGAACAGCATCTGTTTCCAGAGATCAGGGGTGAGATAGCTGTAGGTCTTGGAAATGGCATCAAAAGTGGCCTTGGCAAAGTTGCCCAGGGTGGCATCGCAGCCCCTGACAGAGGTGTAGCAATCGTCAATACTGGCCCCACAGGGACTGAGATGATGCCAGTGCCCCTGGGGAAGGGATGAGACTCACCAGCCCAGAGCCACAGAGAGCCAGTCATCTTGCAATGGACAGCATTGGGCTTGCCGACCTTGTTACCCCAGTAGCCTCGCTGCATGGGGACGATGGAGAGCTTTGCCAGAATGATGGCCCCACAGATGGCAGTGGCTACCTCCCTGGAGCACTTGACACCCAAATGATGTCCATTGTAATTTTCAGTGGTGACAAATGCCTAGAACCTGGTCCCGCTGGCCAGCACGGGTCTGCTTTTGCACAGGCATTATCTTCAAAACCTTGTCCTTGAGGGATGCCCCCAGCAAAAAGTCAATGATCTCAGATTCCTTGATGCGCAGAAAGAAGAGATAGATCTCCTCCAGGGACTTGATCTTCATGTCCTTGACCAGGCTGCCCAGCTTGGTGACAGGGAGCCACTCCTTGTCCTCGACCTCAGCCCCGGGATGCTGCCAAAGCCTCCACGTAAACTACCTCAGCCTCCTATCCCGGGGCCCCCTCGGCCTCCGAGCCCTCCAGCAGCACCTGTATCATCTGCCATTTGGTGTTTTTATGGAGAAGAATCTTACTTCCCCACTTTAATCTTTTTGCTTCTTACCTGTCTTTCCAGATCATTATCTCTATTCAGTATCAGATCACAATGGGACTCTAAGTTATATGTATTTATTTAGTATTTACTGTTTGTTCAGTATTTATTTGCTATCTCTTGGAATAAAAATTTATCTTCCTTTTCCTAACTGAAAGAAAGTCATTTAATGTATTAAAATTAATATATGTAAAGTATTCTATACAATCTAATTAAATATTTAATATATTTAAGTACCAAAGTTAAATATATTTATGTAGGGAAGATAATAGAACTTTTTATTCATCTCCAGCTCATGATTAATTTTGCTTTTCTTGTGGATTAAAGGCTGTTAATAGGAAAAAAAATCCTCATCCCTCTTGTAAACATGGGTCTCTGATGTCTTTTATTAAGTTAGTGCTAAAGCCACAAACAGCGAATGTGACAAGCAGGTCTGATGGCAGCAATGCTGATTAATCTCCATAAGCTGGAGCATCTGGTTTTAGGAAACTGAACAGGAAACACAGAGCCCTAGCTCAGCATCTAGAGTATTCATTGGCTGGTGAGTATTGACCATGCATATTAGTCAGTCAGAATTGTCCAAAAGGAAGAGCACACCGTGGCCAGTGATCTGGCTGAGTGGACAGACCTAGTCTTTGGTTAGAGAATGATTCTTTATTCAGCTCATTCTCCAGACCTCAATTCTGCCCTGCTATAGAGCCGGCCCCAGTAGAAAAGAAAGAGGGAGGTAACGGTCCATGTGTCTCTGCCTGAGGGATGGCAGGAAGCATGGCTACACTCATACTTCCTGGCCACTAGCTCTGCAGCTCGAGCTGATCTCTTTTGCCATGTCTTCTCGAAGGCTTTCCTCTGCTAACCTATCCCAAGTGGTGCTTAGTGCTCTGTTCTCCATCTCTACCCCATAGGCTCAGCAGAAGAATTTTTTTTCTTATTGTGAATCAATACAATAATCTCTCCTGGTGGAGGATTTTCAACCTTGAACCTTGGCTCTCATTGGGAATGAACATTGGAAATGAATCTGTTCCCTGGGGTCCTGAAATGCTCAAAGCTCTAAATTCCTTCTCCCACCTCCACCCCCATGCCCCTGATAATATGTGCCCAGGACCCACAGACATTTAATCGGAGAGCTTAGGTGAGTATTTTTCTCCTCCTTAGATTACCCTATAAGTATTGAAGTTGAACAAGATCTTTCAAAGTACCAAGTGACATTTTGTTGGTGTACACATGGGATGAATATATTTACATCGATTAGATAATTATTTATCAAGCTAATTGGCCCCAAACCATCAACTTACTTTTATTTTTTTAGATAAAGCCTAACGCTTGCAGGGAAGAGGTATTTTTTTCATACTTGGGTTCTCCTGGGACATCTTTTTGCAAAACTGGATTCGCAGACTGCAAACGTGCTTCGCGTGCTTTCTCAGTGAGGAAGGGAAAACTGAGATCGCTAGCATTAAACAATCATTTTATTCCACAAAACCTGTGCGTGAATTATTGACGTTCCATTCCCACATTTACTCAATTAATGAAGCCAATTAGCGCACACTGTGCTTTGTAGTAGCATCGGCGGGAGTGAAATGAGCCTTTTGGGATGTTTATGGACTCAGTTGATTTCAGGAAAAAGAGTTGACCGATAGAAGCAGCTGCTAGTGGGAAACAGTTTGTACCCAGATAGAAATGAACCATAAGATCGAACAGGTGTTGTTCAGTCTTCTTAGCGCCTGGATTATGGTGCAATGTTATCAATTAATTTCCGACCGGGAAAGTCTAAAATGTAGTCAAAGGAAGCTGTCAGAGGCCTGCCACAGCATTCGACAGCAGCGGGGCAGTGTTTATTCTCCAGGACGTTTGTAGTCATTGGCTTCCCAGTTGTCTCACTAATCAGTTAAAAAACAAACAATGAAATGACCAACAATTTTTAAAAATTGACTTGGACATAATATATAAACTTAGAGAATGAGTTGAAACCCCTTTGAATATATTTTATAATATTCCGGTTAATCTTGGTAATGAGATGTGGTGGTGAATTTTATGCATCAACTTGACTGAGCTAAGGGATACCCAGGTGTCTGGTAAACAGTTTTTCTGGACGTGTCTTTGAGGGTGTTTCTGGAAGTAATGAGCAGTTGAATCAATAGGCTGAGTAAAGCAGATGACCCTTACCAATGCAGGTGGGCATTGAACAACTTATTGAGGACCTGAATAGAACAGAAAGGTGGAGGAAGGACAAATTTGCTCTCTTTGCTTGAACTGGGACGTCCATCTCTCCTGCTGTCAGACATCAGCACTCTTGGTTCCCAGACCTTTGGACCTGGACAGAATTAGACCACAGATTTTCGTGGGTCTCTAGTTTGTGGATGGTATCATGGGACAACTTAGCCTCCATCATTGTGTGAGTCAGTTCCTATAATTTATCTCCTCTTTATCTATCTATCTACCTATTTGTCTATCCTCTCCTATTTCTCTGGAGAACTGTGACTTATACATGAGGAAAACAAAGAAAAGGCGGAGAGAACAGGACCTCTTATTTCCAGAGGGTAGATTTCCCAGCTGCAGTCTTTCTGGAAGAAATCTATTCTATAGCTCTCTCCACGTTAAAATGCAGGAGATCTGCAACAGGTGTCAGACAAAAGTAGGTTTCCATCAGGTATGCCCCCACATAGGTTGTATGACCTTGCGTAATTTATCAATACCTTGTGTGAGTTATCAATTCCTTGGGTAAGTTAATAAAGCATGCTATATCTTGGTTTCTCCTCTATAAAATGAAGATACATATACTTGCTTCACAGGGTTAAATAAAATAACATATGTGATCATTTTTGTTGTAATGCACATTTTCTATATTAGGTATCATAGATTATATATACAATTTATTAATTTGCAAGGAGATGAAGGAAGTGACAAAAGGACTTTAAATGAATAGGTTGGCTGTAAAGATGCTTTCTGATTTTAGAAACATGTTAATGTGAAAAAGAAAAAAAACTTGCACCCTAGATTTAAGAAAATGTCATAGTATATGCTAAAGAAATATTTACTTTTCTTCTCCTCATGTATTAAGAAAGCAGATATCAGAGAGCAGCTCACCAAACATTCAGGGAGACTGGAACTTCTTGATATCTATTTATAAGATACTTTATTTCTAGTATGAGTATATAAAATCCAATGTACAAGAATCAAAGAATCCTAGTTTGAGACATGTGAACATCTCATGTGGCCTTTATTTCTTATGTTAGGCTCACAAATAAAACAAGATGGCTTCTGTTTTGTAATCCACACTTAATTAGTCCTGTTTTTTGGTAGGACCAATAAAGAGCAGGGTGCAAAGACTGTATTTGTTTGACTACTGAAAGAGCATTTCTAGCACAATGAATAAATCACAAACCCAAGACACTTTACTCTGTATAAGTATTGTGAAGCCTAGTTTTATTTTCACCGAAGTGAGGCATGAGGTTTTGTATGTGCTTGTGTTGTTTTTAATTTTGGCAGATGGGGCAGTAGAGAAAGCTGTGAGGGAAAAGTGTTGCTGTCTTGTAAAATTATTTTTACATAGTTGTGCTAATTTATTTCACTCATACCCATTGATTGTAGACAAAGAAATCAGCCAGATCAGAGACCAGACTTGGAAACATTGGAGACAGATAGAAATATTGGATTTTTTGAAGATAGAGAAAGGGGAAATTATATATTTTTGTACTAATAAATATTTGATATAATATATATAATATATATCAGTATATTTATATATTAGTATAATATATATATAATAGTATATGTCATGTGTGTATATATTTACACACATACTGAAGGAAAAAAGAGACACAACTGATAGACAATCCAAAAATTTTCCCTTTGGGAAGCCTAAAAACTTGACCCTGCAGGGCATTATTCTTACCCCCTTCTCTTCCTCTACCTATGTGTCTCTATGAATCATGGTTCAGGGGTGCTTGACATGCTGCTTGAATCTGAGCCACATGGAACCACTTGCCTCATGCATGTCTATCCATAATAGGGCTGGTGTTGCTTTTGTGTCCCTCTTTTGTAATCCAGGTCTTCTGTCTTCAATTTCAAAGTTCCTGGTCAATTTAAAGTATCTCTTCTTTCCAAATGGTTAGAGAAGCCTCTGCCACAACTTTTTGAAACAAGATTTTAATTCTCTTTATCATCAACATATAAGTGTGAATGCTAAAACCTGCCATTTTATTGAACACTTGCTATGTTCTAGGCAGTCACCTTAGTTAATTACTTAATTTAGTTCTCACCCCAGTCTTATGAGACAGATATTGTTATGGCCATTTCAGTTGAGCACACTGAGATTAACTGAATAATGTAAGAGCCAAGATGGGCAGTCAATGAACATTATTTTTGCTTGGTGGAGCCTGAGGGAGCTGGTAGAGAGAGAGATCATTAGGGATGGTTTAATTCATTGTTCATTTTCCAGGAAAAATGAGTCTCAGAGGCAGAAAGTGATTGACCAAGGTCTCACTGGGGTGTATATCAGAGCTGAGAACCAAACTCAGGACTTCCGACTTCAGCACCCCATCTTTTCTGTGGAGCCAGGCTGCTTCATGGAACAGAAGGACAACAGGCTGATTGAAGTATGGCCGTTTGTGGGTCCCCAAACTACTAACGTTGTGCCAGTGTTAACGAGGCTCCCTGGAATCTGGACCAAGAAGAGGAGAATGGATTTGGGAAGCCTCTCATCTTCTTTCTGGATTACAGAGCCTTGTCACTCAGGCACCATCACCCCCTTTGGCCCCTCTGTCCGAGAGATGCCTGACGATACTTCCCAGAGTAAGACGTGATTAGTTTAGCTAGAGGCTAAGAAATAGGATCATCGTAAAAGCACATTAAAGGAAGGAGCTAGAAAGGGGAAGCACTTGAGGAGAACAGGGACACAGTCTCCTCTTCAGCTCCAGTCACACCTCTTACCTTCCACAGCCCAACAGCCATCCCTTTTGCCTACCTTGACTTTAAACACCAAATGAGAAGATGCAAAGGCTGGATGCTGGATACCATGCCCCCACCCACTTCCCAGGAGCTCAGGGCTCTACTCTGTGAGGTCTCCCTTAACAGGGGCAAGAGGGTCTTTCTCTCTGCTCCCTTGCTCAGCTTGGGCATCCACACTGACTCACAATCCCTTCTAGAACCTTCTAGTTGATGGAGCATGTGTGACGAGCAAAGGAGAGACTTTGAGCTCTTCGGTGTTCAAGGGTTAGATGTGAGTTTAGGAGGGACAAAGGTGAGAGCTCTGGATGTGGTAGGGTAGAGGGGCAAGGTGAGAGCTGCCACACAAGATGAGGAGAACCAAGCAACACAGACATCCCTAAGTAGAACTAGAGAAGATTCTGCACTTTAATCATTTCCTCTTTGTGTCTCCGTGCCCAGTTTGGATGGATTTATTAGTTCTCTTTCAATTCACTAACTCTATCTTTGTGTTTAGTCTATAGTTTATCCCATTTCCTGAGTTTAATTTACACACATATTTTTCATTTTCAAACTTTCTACTTGGTTATTTATCCACACGTTCTTTTTTTATTTCTGTCTGTTTTTCTTTTATACATTTTGTTCTATTTAAGAGAACATTCTACATACTTGTTTCATAGTATTATTTAGATTGTTCTATAAAGTTCACTACCTCTTGAGTAAACTAATGTTCCAATTGTTGACGTTGTGGGCTATTTTTCTTATATTTAAACTTCACTTGTTTTAGAATTTTGATTTATGAGCTGATTTTGAGAAGGATTATTTTTTCCCCCTCTCTTCCTCCATGCTCATCACTCACCTTGCAATTTATGTTTGCTTCAACTGAGTCCCTGGGCCTTAGTCTAGAGCTAGCTCTTTTAATGCCATGTTGGTGACGCTGAGAATATCAGAGGCTAAGAAAAGCTGGGTTCATTCCTGGTCACCGGGCAGCTTGCATAGGGTATAGCCTCACCTGTTTGGCAGCAGTTTTTCTTACTCACTCAGCTCCTGGTTTCAAGCAGTGAGACTCGCTCAGGTCCCACATCTTGAGTGGAGCACTTAAGGACATTGGTATCATTGGTTCTGAACCCACACCAGCCTCTGTGGCCAGGTCTATCTTCCAGGTTATGTAAAGGCTACATTATTACCTCTTGTTATGTGAAATGAAGATAGTATCTACTTTTTAGAGTCAGGGAGTCATGATTAGAATAATTCTGCAGGGTTTCTCTAGTTTCCATGATTTTTACTTTTTTATTCTAAACAGTGGTGCCTAATACTGTCCTGTGATTATGTCAACAGAGAATTTTTAAAAAATAAAATTAGACACAAATCCTGAATTTATTATATATTTATTCACTAATATGAATATGTTAGATATCTGCACACAAGTGTACACATACTATTCCTTTATTTTTATTTTTTATTTTTTATTTTTTTGCGGTACGCGGGCCTCTCACTGTTGTGGCCTCTCCTGCCGCGGAGCACAGGCTCCGGACGCGCAGGCTCAGCGGCCATGGCTCACGGGCCCAGCCGCTCCGCGGCACGTGGGATCCTCCCGGACCGGGGCGCGAACCCGGTTCCCCTGCATCGGCAGGCGGACGCGCAACCACTGCGCCACCAGGGAAGCCCTATATTTTTAATAGAATGAATCTTTGAGAATTATATACATGAATAATACTTTTCCAAAATCCTTATAATTGAAATTGCCTAAAGAAGTTTACATTTAAATATTCAATATGTTAGAATCATTTTGCAACATTTTTTATGCTAAAGTTATAATTTCAGTAATTTCCCATTACTGTGAATCCTTTGCTTACTGTGCCTTTAAAATGACTATCACAGAAAGTAATGTTATGGTTTTTGAGAGAAATTTGCCTAAAGTAATATTTTTTCCATAAATAATTTTGTTGAGCAGGAGATTTCTTTGCAGGACTGTAACAATTCTCCTTGGGGCAGGGGGGGAATGTCTCTTTAATATGCCATTTTGGATATGATAGTCCTTGGATTTATTTAACAATTATTATAAACACATTTGCAAAAGACAGGTGCTCAGAAAGATCACTTATTAATTTCTACCATATTCAACTGAGCACAGAGATTTACATACAATTATATTGCATTTCCTATTTCAATAATATTCTTTTTGAGTCTCTTAAAAAGTATAGCCTGTGCTGGGATAAATGATCTGTCTAAGGACTTCTAGTCTAACATACAAACAATGCCAAATAAACTACTTGCCTTTGTAGAGATCCAAATGCGTTGTCTTAAAAGGCCTTGATTGTTGGGTTGCTGGACTCAAAGATAGAGACTGTACTCATGAGGATTTGGGTCATAAAACCCTAGAGAGGGTGCTGGTGGGGGCAGCAGCCATTGTTGCCTTTCCCCATGGGGGTGGGCAGTGTCAAAGCTTTAACATAAAGAAGATGTTAAATAAAAAATTACTTATGGGGCTTCTCTGGTGGCGCAGTGGTTGGGAGTCCGCCTGCCGATGCGGGGGACGCGGGTTCGTTCCCCGGTCCGGGAGAATCCCACGTGCCGCGGAGCGGCTGGGCCCTTGAGCCACGGCCGCCGGGCTTGCGTGTCCGGAGCCTGTGCTCCGCAGCCGGAGAGGCCGCAGCGGTGAGAGGCCAGCGTACCGCAAAAAAAAAAAAAAAAAAAGGAGAATCCCACGTGCCGCGGAGCGGCTGGGCCCGTGGGCCACGGCCGCCGGGCTTGCGTGTCTGGAGCCTGTGCTCCGCAGCCGGAGAGGCCGCAGCGGTGAGAGGCCCGCGTATTGCAAAAACAAAAAAACAAAAAAACCCAAAAAAAACCATAATCCTGTTAAAACAATAAAGCAGATTTTATTCAAGACTATTGCAATAGGTATAGGGACTACTGTGATGGGGTTTTGCAGTAGGGGAGAGAAATTAGGCTCAACTCTGACTAGAAAAAGGAAAAGTGGAAATTTATAACCGAGGAGCAGAGAGGGGGCCTGTGGATGGAAAACTACTAGTGGGAAACATCAGGGGTAAGGGAAAGATTCTGGCTAAACGGACTAAATAGGATTCTTGCTAAAATTAAGTAATGCAAAGAAGGACATGGAAGTCTAAAATTTGAGGTCTAGTTGGGAAGAGGATTCAGAGAAGTCTGACTTAAGTGTGGGCAAGAAGAGACTCTCTGTCAGGGACAGGCCAAGAATGCTGCAATCAGAAATTCTGAGAGTTAAAGGGGAAAAGGGGTGTTTTAGATTATCAGGCAGTGGTGTTGGAAGCTGGGATGTCACCCCTCCCTCTCTGTGGGTTGGTCTTGTTCCAACATGTCAGGTTTAAGCTGAAGCTTTCTGTCAAGTTCACTGACTGTCTACACATAATCCCCTCCTCCTGTTTTCAGAAGCCCGGTGAAGGCAGGCCCCCACCGGGGAGTTCTGGAGGGGCCAGACCAAAAGCAGTTGTGGTTTATAATGTTCCTATAGCTTATGAAGTTCAACATGCTGTGTCCCATGTTCCTCCTCGCTGGCTCCCCAAGTGAAAATTTAATCTTTTCTACAAGGGTGATGAGTTCAGCTTTGAGAGTCACCACATGGTACTGCTGATCTCTAGGAAGCCCTTATGCAGTTTGTGTGCAGGAAGTTTTAATTTTCTCTTGGGTCAGTAGGAAGACAATTTCCTTGCTATTTTCTATTTCTTTCATCACACTACCTATCTTGGCTTAGTGTCTTTATCTGTACCTCACCATGGTTCCTCTTGGATCTGGGGGAGGAAAATATGTTATTTATACATTTTCATAATTGAGAGAGGAGGAGAGACAGAAGGAGAGAGAGAGAGAGACCCATCTGCTGCATATACTGACCTTTTCTGTCTTGATCCTTTGCCTTGTTACACTGTGTTCCTGGGACCCTTCCTCACTGTGGCCACTCCACAACTGGCCCATTTCCTCTCAATACACAGCTCGTGCTCAACTTGATTCCCTTTCAACCAACTGACCTTACTGGCGTATTTAATTTTGCAGATGGACACATATCAAATAACTCTTGTCAGTAGTTGCTGAATGTATATTCAACATTTTCTCCTTTTACAGATTATATTATTTGCATTCTGAAATCCTTTGTATGGCATATAAGGAATCGCAAGTGTCATGGGAGAGAAGAAATAGCTCAGGTTCCATATCTTTTTGGATTTTTTTCACTTGAAACTGGTAGATTTATAAGAACAAATATCAGTTACCAAATAAATAAAAATATGTAATTACTAGTAAAACAGACAGCAGATGGGCTTTACAATGCATTCACTTTACTTTGCAGTTCTACAGAACATGTGGTGCTTTCATGGGCACTAATTTTTATCAGGGAGTTAGGATCTGACCACTGTGAAGCAGTACATCATTCTTAGTAGGAGTTGTCACAGCCTTGCCAGTGATGCAAGGTCAGTAATCACCAGTTACAGAAAAACCACTAATGTGTAAGCACTTATACGAGAGTCAAAGATCATAAAGGGAACTAGAGGAATAGGCTGGAGAGATGCAGGAAGATTTTTCAGGTTGGCTCCTGGAGTTCCTATTTCTTCCAGTTAACTGTAAATAATCTCACCACTGAGGATCTCACTTAAGTGATGCTATTTTTTTCTTTTAGGGAAGATGTATTATTATAATTAACATACCCTCATAGAAACCTAGATGAGTACACTTAAAACGGGTCACTATTCTGACTTTCTTGATTTAATGTCATTTCTCATTTAAAAAAAAAGAAAGTGCACACTAATTTGCTATTTCCCCTCACCATCTGTTACCACAAGCTCACAGACAAATATAGCTATAAATCATAGTTGCTAAAATTTTACTCTTCTTGTCTCATGGGATGTATTCATTAATAGGGTGTGTATATGTTTGTGTTTATAAATTCACATTATCTTTTCTTTCTGTGTGTTTCCTCTAGATAGGAGTAATCTTTGCAGATATTAATTACAAGATCAAACCTTAGAGGACAGTGACTTTGAACTTCTAAGATAGTTAACAATCTAACCATCACCAGTCATTTTTTAAGCAACTTCTCTGTGGGTTGGATAAAAGTGGATTCATTTACCTGACTTTGCTTTCCTCTTTTTGGTGGCAGATTAGTCATTACAGGTCAGTCTTTGAATAGAGTCCAAATTGGTACATCTGGATCTGTTTAGTGACTCTACAGAGGAGCTCAGGCATCAGCTGATTTGTCTTGTTAACACGTAAATGTCTTTGTTATCAGTCTCTCCATAATGCTTCTGACCATGTGTTTGCATTACATGGTATAATGCAAAAACAAAACAAATGAACAAAATAGAAAAAATTGTTTCCAGACCATTGTCTCAAGGAAAATAACTAATTTTTACTCTCTAAGATATCACATAGATGGAGCATCAAAGAAATAGACTTTGTACACATATCATAATGACCTGAACCCAAACCAATAACTTAAAAATCAAAGCAGGATAGATAATTCAAATCATTTGTTCCAAAATGATTTATATCATGCTAATTACCTTTAGTCTCTCTTTCTAGTTTGGCTATCAGCAACAGTACTGTGTGCTAGATTTGGAGAACCATAAAATTCAGCATGGATAATAACTTTATTTTACTTGCTGAAGAGGAGTGATAAGCCCTCTCAATTTGCCACAGAGCTGTTTGCTCACTTTCTTTCTAAATTCTGCATGGTCAAAGGAATTTTTTTTTTCTCACACCTGTAACATTCCACTATCACCTTGGCCGTGTTGTAGCATTAAAAACTTTAAATCCCTCTGGTGAATAACCAACTGTGTCCTTTCTTTTTATGGAAGATGTATTCTACTTCCAATTTTACATGGGCTGCTGCAGCCTCCAGTGTAAATAAGTGCCTGTCTTCTAGAATGTCAGTAATAAACTCCCTGTTATTTGATGTTTGAGAAAGATGTCACACAAGAAATCACCTTCATGTTTCCACAAAAATCATCAAATGAAAACCTAGATCAAAGTAACTAATTTATTTTATTACATTCCTATATTAAAGTAAAATGCATATGTGTGTGATGGATTAAACTGTTGAGTCTAGAGCCATTTTGTTTTTTCACTTTGGGAAGATGGCTATTAAACCAATCTTTGTTTTTCTGCATACAGACAAGACTAAGAAAGGTAGATATTAGGCCAGAAAATTAGGCCTTATAGTGTAAATAAAGAAGTCCTATATTGGAGTCCACAGATCTAGGTTTTAGCCCTATCCCGGCCTTTTGTTACCTGTATGACCTTGAACAAATCACACTTTCTGAGCCCTTATTTACTTGTCTATAACTTAGAGATATCAATACCTGCTCTATTTCCTTGGTTTTTCATGTGAGGTAATGTTATTAGAATCTGTGAACTACTACACAAATATGAGGTGAAATTATTTTAAAGTTGAGCTAGAGTATTTTTTTTTGTGTGTGTGTGGTACGCGGGCCTCACACTGTTGTGGCCTCTCCCGTTGCGGAGTACAGGCTCCGGACGCGCAGGCTCAGCGGCCATGGCTCACGGGCCCAGCCGCTCCGCGGCATGTGGGATCCTCCCAGACCGGGGCGTGAACCCGGTTCCCCTGCATCGGCAGGCGGACGCGCAACCACTGCGCCACCAGGGAAGCCCTAGAGTATTTTTGATCACAGGCAAGGCCAATAATGAAGTCACTGTTTGTGCCAAAATATCTCTTTGTCAATGGGCTCTACCATCTATTTGTATTTTTATTAACCATGCCACTTTAAGAATAACAACAGCAGGTAAGAATTATTTGAGGCACACATTTTGCTGACTCTGAGGTTGGTTGCTGGTAGCAAATAAAAATAAGGGCTCCTAATCACTGTCTCATAAGTGTCAAGCATTGTCCCTGGGGCTTCACATACATTATTTGTTTTTCACCAAATCTCTGCAAGCAACTCCCACTATGCAGTTAACAGTTATGCAGATAAGTCAATGAAGGCTCAGAGATGATGTCTTGCTCAGGTCATAGAGTTGGCTCCAAGCAGAGTCAGAATCCATACCTGGACAGGACAGGTATGAATGTTTCAAGCATTCAACAACATCCGTAACAACAGAATTCTGCTGCTAAACTACCAAAAATTGCTAGATCCTAGGAGAGATCTACCAACAGGCCACCATCTTGAGGGTGAAGAAAGGTATCTTTTTCTAGGAGAATGGCTGTTGGCAGCTGTGAGAAATGATAGTTTTCCTTCATGTTTTCTTAACTTTTATTTGAGCTTTGTTTCTCAAGAGTCAATATCATCTAGACCTTTCCCTTTTGGGCCCATGCCTCCCCTTACATTTTAGTTTTAGGGAAATTGATCCCATTATGTATTCAAGAGAGAAGTTCATATTTCTATGATAACTAATTATTTTGCACAAAGTTGTCTATTTAGACTCAGTTCTTAGCAATTCATTGCCACAAGTAATGATAGAAGTGGACTGCACATAAAGGCAAACTTGCTGTCAGCATAATGTATATTGAGTATGATTTCTAACTCACATATTATTACAATTGTAAGGTGACTTGAGCACCATCTAGGCAACTTCCTTTTTGTTTGTTTGCTTGTTAGTTTGCTTTAGGTTGGGAGAAAGAGGCCCAAAGAAAGTGACCTGCCTATGGTCACATCACACAGTCTATTATAAACTTTCCAGAGGTACTAAGATTTTTAAACAAATTATCTTTTGCACATTCTCATGCTCTTATTTCCTTTGCTTTAACAGAAACTTCCAGCATAGAGCAGTGTTCTACTTACTACATAGTGAATAATATCTTAACTTCAATCCCCACCTACCATTGCTTATAAACTGGGGGTCCTATACTAACGCCTCTCACAACACATAAGCATTTTTAATTCCTAGAGGACCACCAAAGGCTCCTCCATGGACTTCTTGTGCTCATGATAAAGACTTCATATGTTAGTTTAAGCTGATTTTTCCCCCTCACATCTACCCACTATAGTTTAAGGCTAATTGGTGCTGCTTTTGAAAAGTGTGCTTCTATGAGACTCATGAAGACTTGAGATGACAGTGCAAGTCTATAGACAACAGAATTTGATTTACCCAAAACTTTAAAATTTGGGTAAATTTGATTTACCCAAAATTTTAGGACCTTCAGATATATTAAACACTGTACTTTCTTCAAATATTTTGTCTTCCACATCAATCTTAAGTTCAGCTTTTCCTCAGTATTCTATTTTACAAACTATTGTGTGTAAAATGAGAATGACATATAGTAACAGAATTTCTGTGTATAATTTAATTAATTAATTAATTAATTATTAACATATGGAATAAAAAATTAAGAATGCATGTAATTTTTTCCTGTTTTCTTATCTGCCTCATCAGAATGACTGTCCCCTGATGTATACAGTCTTTTAAAGCTATGGTATTGGAAGTAAGGATAGGTGTCTATGTGACACACATGGAAATTTTGCAATTAGAAATAATCAACTCATAAATGTAGGCAGAGTGCCATGCTAGGAAGAGAAAGAAGAAAACAATTTTAATATGAGCATCCTGGTCTTTCTAAAATATAATTTATTGCTCAAATGCACCATTTTCCATTAAAGATGGAATTATTATAATTTTCCCTTTGTTTCTATTATTGTTTCTCTTTCCTTGAGTGACTCATTATAATTCTTTATCACTTCTGTTTATCTCTTCATGAATAAAATAGTAAGACATTTGAAATGTATTAATATATTAGGATATTTTTCGTTTCATTCTATTTAGTGTTTGAAGTTTGGATATATATGTATATATACATATGCCTGTATATGTATATCCATACACATATTGGAGATTATCTATCATTTGCCTATCTATCTATCTATCTCTCTATCTACCTGCCTATGCTTCAGTGTGTTAGAAGGAAAAAGCAAACAGAGACTTCTTGGCAAATACAGAGAGATTTTGTGACAAATATTCAAGGAAGGAAAAAAATATATTCAGCCCAGATATCAGTTAAGAACTAGACACCCATTCAACACTGACACTGAAAACCTGGAAAGGCATAGAACTCATGGGAAAACTTAAAAACACTTTGAAGCATCTAAAAGAAACAAAATCATGTTGTATGGGCAAATTTAGTCAAATCCAGGGAAGAGAAAAGAAATATGTAGGTCCTGGTCTTTCTGCAATAGAATTTGTTGCTTAATTATTCATTTTTCCATTTTACAAAGTGAAATCATTATAATATTTCTTTTGTTGTAGCAGTTTCAATTAATGGCATGGCTTAGACCCAAGAAATTTATTGAGGAATTTGGATAGAAACATTTGATGATTATATTTGTGTCCAGTCCTGCACATGTTAGAATCAAAAGGGCCAGAGAGGACATGCACCCAATCTCCCTCTTTAGATGTGAATCCTTCTCTGGCATTCCTAGCCTGTGGAATATGTATGATGACAGATAGGCTTCCCCTTGTCTGTACTGAAAATTCTTTCTTTGGAACTCTAATTCATTCATTCAGCCAACACTGAGTCCCTACTATATGCCAGGCATGTTTGTACACTGGAACATATACAACAGAAAAAGTAAGACAATACCTCTGTCCTGGAGATGATCACAGTCTAGTGAAAGAGAGAGAAATATAAATAGCTTATTAAAATATCAGATAATAAGCACATGGTAGGAAAATCTTAAAAATTCTGAAGGAAATCAGAAGAGAGAGTGATAGACACTGGACTAAAGAATTAACATATGAAAATTGTTTTGATTCATTACAAATTTATATTAAGTTCCCTATTGTCTGTCTCTGTCTGTCTCTCTCTCTCTCACATATGGTAAAATTATGTAGCCCTTTTAAAATCTTCACAGTCATAATTTCATGTCTCATTTTTCTGCATCTGCCTTTCTCGTGTTCTTATCAATAAACCTAGTAATGAATTTTACCAAAACCATGTTCAGATGACCTAATGAAGCATGAATTGAGTTTGTGTGCCTCCAAAGGACATAATAATGACTTCTGGGTAAGATTATAGGGCTCAGTGAAAAGAAATATTTCCTAATAATCAGAGATCTTCATCAATGTAATGGGCTGCTGTGGTGACTAGTAAGTTCTCCATTCTCAGAACTTAAGTAATTGTATATTTCTATTGATGCAGAATCTTATTCTATTGACTTTTGAGTTGACAAAGTTACAGAATTGTGAGTTGGTTTCATAAGAAAACCTTTAAATATGTACATTTAATGATCTTAATTTTCTGTTCTCTCTTTAGATACAATTCTACAATTCCTGTTATTGATGATAATGGTCGAAATTCAGGACCAAGGACAGCAATTTCCATCCAGGATAACAGGGATGATGGTTTGATACTAAATAGCAACAATAACAAAAATCTTACTAGCAAAGATATTATATAATATATCCATTTGATCAATAAATGTAATTTCTGAGTTGGAAAGGAGGAAAATTAACAGTTATTGAGCAAACCACCATATTACCTCTTTTAATCCTCCCAACAAATGTGTGTGATAAATATTGTTATTCGTAGATATTTATGACGTGTGTATGTATAAGTATGTATAAACACATATATGTATAATGTGTTTACAAGCTGTCAAGATATGTTTATGAATGAGGGAAGTGAAGGCTTAAAACAACTTTCTTAAGGTTACATTATTAGTAAGAGATTCAGTCCCATTTATGATTTCAAATCTCATTGCCTTTCTACCCATAGGAGAGGAAATATGCAAAAAAGGGAAAGGTTGCATCTGCATAGCCAAAAATAATCATGCAATTTGACCAAATTCAAAGAGAAGGAAAGTGCATTTTTTATAGGGAATGGAGGAGAGACATTACTGAGGAAAGTAGGTTATTGCCAGCTATATTTAGGTGTTTAAAACACTTTGCTTTATAACACGTATATTTGCATGTATATTAAACATTTTATTTTCTCAAAATGACCCTGATCCAGTTTAGATACACTTCTTCAGATTTCTTTGCCTGTGGAAAACCCCACTCATCCTGCAAAGTCTCAGACACAGCTTTGTTTGTGATTGGCAACCAAGGATTATTACTGATTTAAATAGAATAATTAAAAATTAAAATTTTATAGAATTCTAGTACTATTGATGAAGACTCAGCTTTTGGATTATCCAATTTTATAAATTACAACAGATCTCTTCAATATTAAAAAAAAATAGCCATCTTTAAAAAATATACTGAATACTAACTCTGTGTGAAGAGCACTAGCCTAGCAGTTAGGAGATATGGGTCCTTCTGGTGACTCATCACTGACACTGTGCCACTTGTGGTTAAGTATGTTACCTTTCTGAGTCACACAATAGAAATTTAGTTAATTAGTTACTATACGATACACTTAGCTACTTGTCTTTCCAACTAAACTGTTGCTTCAGGCATCATTGTGCTTGTTTTACATCCAGCAGTGTACCCAGAAGGTACTAAGATATCTTATTTTAATGGATTTAAATGAATTGAATTGCATTTTTTTTCATGTGTGGAGCATGGATAACAATCGTTTCTCTGCATACTGCACACTCTGTCCTGTGGTGAATCATTGCATGTGAAGGTTTTTTAGGGGAAAACTCCCATAAAGCATTATGCAAATAGAGAGGTTTAGGTCAGTTTATCTCCAAAGAAGCAGGTCTGACTTACATGGCCTAAATGTGACTTCAAGAAACAGAGGGAAAATAAATCCATTGTAAGTTGAATAGCATAACCAGAATACCTATTCCAGAATCTGAATGTTGAAAGCTCACATACAACAAGAATTTCCCTGAAGCAATATTAGAGATGGAAGTTCCCATCTATTTCTCTATTAATCAACACGTGACTAAGTTGATTTGTAAATGTGGAAAATAGATGCCCTCATTTAGAATCAAGACGGTCATCTTTCTAAGTTATACAGTGATGTATCACAGGGCCTCAATACTTTCATCCACATTGTTGTTTGAGCTTCACAAAAGCTTAGAGATTCAAGCAAGAACACGTCCCACCTTTTTGGAAGACTGAGACCCAGTAAGATGAATTGACGTGCCAATATCAGAGAGCTTCTTGGTATCAGCCAAGATAAAAAATCAGGTGGCTTAATTCTTAGCCTCCATCATGATTCCTTCCCCCTGTAGTGCCATGGACATGAGAGGATACTGAAAGGTCTGGCTCAAGTCACATAGACTCTCAAGATCAATCAGAGCCCATCTCTGGTATCCATGTTTGACTTCACATCACTGACCTGTGGCTAAAGATGTATAATCATGTTCTCTGTCTCCTGAGTTTCTGTTTGGTGTCTTGGTTTACTTCCAGAAAAGCACACAAAATAGATAATCAGTCAATAAGGGAATATGTTCTTCCAAGCCCAGGGGCAGCTGTTCAATGTGAAGTTAAACTGTCTTTCAGCAAGGTCATTGGCATATGATTATCACTCTAAAAGTTTTTAAAAATCTTTATTCTCAGGACCATTCTTAACTGGAATGTTTGGTATTCTGCATCTTTGAGAAATGTAGGCTTATTTTATGTGGGTTGGGTTGGGATATTTAAGAAAGCCATTTTGAAAATATTTTCCTATGGAGGTCTCTAGCCATTATAGTCTGCATTCTGACATTTTTTTTGTCTTTCCATAAAGTCCTTTTTTTAAAAAAATGTTTTTAGCTCTTTCATTTATTTATTATTTATGCTTTTATTTTTGGCTGCGTTGGGTCTTCATTGCTGCGCTCAGGCTTTCTCTAGTTGGGGCGAGCGGGGGCTACTCCTCATTGTGGTGCGTGGGTTTCTCATTGCCGTGGCTTCTCTTGTTGCAGAGCACGGACTTTAGGCGCGCAGGCTTCAGTAGTTGTGGCACACAGGCCTAGCCGCTCTGCGGCATGTGGGATCTTTCCGGACCAGGGCTCGAACCCATGTCTCCGGCGTTGGCAGGCGGATTCTTAACCACTGCGCCACCAGGGAAGCCCTTTCCATAAAGTCTTAAAGTGATTATGCTAGTACCAGCAATAAAGTTCCTTCCCCATCGCTTCCCACAAAATAGCAGATGGTGAATAAATATTTTAAATACTTTTACATTCTGTGACTCATTTTCAGGCTAAGTATAGCTTTACCCAGATGTTCACAGCTCTGATCTAGAATAAGGCAAGTGGCATTTATCAAGCCATTCACTGTCTTCTAAGCACCAGTTCTTGTATGACCATGGCATGAATAAAAACTATTAAATAACATTATTAAAATATACAAAATAGTTTATTTGCATGCATTCATTGCAGGTATTGCTTGATGTGTGATCTAGATGTGAAAAATGATATCTTGCATATCACTGGTTTATCAGTATTTTAAAAAACAGATATTTTTAATAGATCTATTCAGAAATATACTTACAAAACTCAGAGACTGTATGAAACAAAAGCCATCTGCTTTGTAGCAGTTAAGATTGTATCACTTTTGTGAGAATCAGTAAATACATTTATTGAGGTATGGCTATGATTTTTCTTACTCCTTCCTATTTCTTAGTAGTGTCATATGCACAAAGGAATTCTGATGTTTCATAATGTTTTTTTAATAAATAAATATGTAATACCAAATATATGTAAAGGGGTATTCTAGGTTCCTCATAAGCAGGTATCAATAGTATAGAATGTATTTAATTTTATAAATAATTCAATATGCAGATGTAATTATGCCCAATGTTTATAATGTGTTATGTGATTCAGTTACTGCCATTTTACTTTAATTACAAAATCGTAACGAATTATGTGTTAGAAGCTGAGTGCTCATTGGTATTCTAAGTTCCAGGACCAGCACAAGTAGAATAAGATTCAGTGCTTACTTTTGAGGTACTTATCATTTCTATGGGGTGATTAGACAAAGAACAGATCAATGCCCTTTGGCATATCAGGCCTCATACCAAATGGAGCGCTATGCTAGGGGGCTTTCACCTTCTAAGCCTACAGGATCCTGCTCCTGGCCCAGGGAAGCCTCTTTATCATCAGCCAACATAGAGGGAAGGTTGAGGGAGAGCAGCCTTGCTCCTGAGGTGGGTCAGCTAACAGGAAAACCAACAATCTGTCCTGGACTATTTGGCCACCAGACTTCATTGACCCTCTTGGAAGGCCATGATGACTGACTGGATAATATTATCCACTCTGATTATCTAGACTGGATAATGGAAGTCTGAAAGTTGGGGTGAGGGAAAGGGAGCATGGTAGCTGTCTTCAAATAATGGCAGAGCCGTCTTGGACAAAAGGGTTGCTCTCAGTGGCACAAAGGGCTTGAGCTAGGGCCAGTGATTAAAAAGAGCTGGGAAATTTTGTTTCTGCTTCATATAACAAAGAACTTTCTGATAATCAGAGTCGTTGCTGACTTTGGAAATGACTCTAGTGTGATGTGGTAAGCTTCGTCTCTGGAAGAGGGATGATGACTCATTGGGACAATGTGAAGGGCATATAGGTGTCAATGGAGCCCCAAGACATTCTTAACCTACGTGAGCTGTGCGTTCTACAACTTTCTGGCTCGTATTTTCAGAACTACAGGGCCTGAGTGGTAAACTACTGAACCTCAAATCTAATTTCTCACCTATTATTTGTATCCAATTTTATTCACCTTAAAGTCTACCTTTTGAAAGCAGCACTTTCATTAAGCAACGTAAAAACATTTCTGGAAATGAGTTTTCTTCTTAAACCTATTTGTCCAGTCCCCTTTGGTGAACAACCTTGTTTCTTCTGGCTTTTCAATATTCAGCCTTTGTTTTGACTCAGTGTATTTTACATGTTCTAATCATTATTTCTTTGTTACTTTTAAATTACCCCCAATCCCAAAACTTTGCTAGATAAAAGAGATTGAAAAACATTTTTTATTGAAAAGCTATATTCTCTAAACTTCAATGACTTTGTAAAGCAGATTTCATCAGAAGTGGAACTTGTGAATTTTTAGTAAATATGAATGCTCACTCTTTCTCACTGCTGCTTAGAATTTTACTGATTACACTTTGGAAATGCATAATTGTGTAATTAATCTTGAGGATGTCAGAATGCGTATTTTTAAAAGTAAGTTTCTTAGGGAAATAATACATATCTCATTATTTTTTTTTACTGTAACTGGTGTTCATGGTCTCTTCATTTATAGGTATAAACCCTGCCAGAGATGGTCAATATCAGTGCCATATATTATTAAAGTGAATTAATTTTTCAAACACATCTTCCATTCAATTTCTCATTAAATGAGGCATTGTAAATTCTGCTGTCAAGGAATACAAATAACATGATTATACAATACTTGCATTGTACAGAGTCCTCTTAACTAGGATGGTTATCTACCATAAACACTGATCCATTCTTTATGGAAAAGAACTTTAAAACACAGTTGTCAAAACTGACAAATAGCCAGGTGCAATCCAAACCTTTGATGCTCTTATAGCTTTTACCAGTAAAGAGTTTGTAATCATTGCATACAGGGAGGAACCCGAAGATAGATACATATTTACTTAACCTATAGCTTTTGAAAAAATGTACAATTTATTCAAGGACCACCAGCCTTGGCATTACGCAAATGTAAGCAAATAAATGGATGAATTAATGAATCAGAATGAGTAAGAGGGGCTTCCCTGGTGGCACAGTGGTTAAGAATCTGCCTGCCATTGCAGGGGACACGGGTTCGAGCCCTGGTCCAGGAAGATCCCACATGCAACGGAGCAACGCGAAGCCCGTGCACCACAACTACTGAGCCTGCGCTCTAGAGCCCGCATGCCACAACTACTGAAGCCTGCATGCCTAGAGCCCATGGTCCGCAACAAGAGAAGCCACCGCAATGAGAAGCCCACGCACTGCAACCAAGAGTAGCTCCCACTCCACGCAACTAGAAAAAGCCCATGCAAGCCACAAAGACACAGTGCAGCCAAGAATAAAAACAAATTAAATAAATTAATTAAAAAAAAAAAGAATGAGTAAGGGAAGAGTGATATATACCAGCACTGACATGGGTAAACTGCAAGAAAAAGATGGCTGTAGACATGGGATTGTCATGCTACTCATGTACTCACACCACATAGACAATGGTCTGCCATCTATACTTAAGCATGCTGCTCTGTATGAAGGCATTCAGATTCTCAATGATAAAAAAGGTTTAATGGAAATCGTGAGGTATTAGCCCTAAATAAATGTCAGGCATTAGTCTATGTAAAGTTGAGTAAGACAGGATCTTGCTGTTAAGGAGCTCAGGATCTTATGATAGGCACATAACTGAACATAATAATTTCAGTACAATGTTCTTGCAAGTGCCAGCAAAATGCTTTATCCAGCTAAGGAAGACATCACCTTACTCTGCAGAGTATGATAGCTTAGTAGGGGAAGATTCCCAGAGGAAGGGAGATATGAGCTTTGGCTTGACACATAGAAAGGGCTGTGTCAGTAGGAGGAGGGAAAGGCACTCGGTTAGGACTGAGAGAGCGGTAGGTTCAGAGGCATGAGGTTGGAATGGGCCTGGCATTTGCAAGGATTAGTATTAAGCTCCACAAGTCTGGAACAAAGGGTTGGTGGGTGTCGTGGTCCTACCCTGGACCCCATTCTGTAAGCAGTGGAAAATGCCTGGAGATTATGATGTGGGGAGGGGCTTAATGAGACTGCCTTTTGGAAGCCCTCTCTGGAGGCAAAGTGGAAGGCAGAATGGAGGATGAAAGGGCTAGAGGAAAGAATCTTTTTAGTATATTGCCAGGAAAATGGAAGTAAGGGGACTGATTTGCAAGAGATATACAAAATTGAATTCAATAGAATATTGTGACTAATAGATTTGAGGGATAAAAGAGGAAACGTGAAAAGCTAATTTTGGACTTTAGATAGATTATTAGGTCATTAATAAAATCCAGAAATGTAGAGGGAGCAAAACTGGTGAGTGGTGGTGTTTTAGATGCTACCTTTAGTTTGGGGCATGTTGCAGTTGAATATCTTATGACATTCAGGCAGAGATATTGAGCTAAATTACAGAGTTCCCATATATCCCGTCCCCACATGTGCACAGCCTCCCCATTATCAACATCACCCACTAGAGTGGTACATTTGTTATGACTGAAGAACCTACATTGATATATTATCACAAAACACTTTACCTAAGGGCTCACTCTTGGTGTTTTACAGTCTGTAGATTTTGAAAAACCTGTAAAGACATGTATTCACCATTATAGTCTCACACAGAATAGATTCATTGCCCTGAAAATCCTCTGTGCTCTGCCTATTCATCCCCCGCTTCCCCAACCCTGGTAACCACTGATCTTTATGGTTTTTCCCTTTCTGGAATGCCATATAGTTGGAATCATATAGTATGTAGCCTTTATAGATTGGCTTCTTTCACTTAGTAATATGCATTTAAGATTGTTCCTTGTCTTTTCATGACTTAATAGCTCATTTCTTTTTAGCACTGGGTAATATTCCATTGTCTGGATGTACCATAGTTTATCTATCCATTCACCTACTGAGGAATGTGTTGGTCACTACCAACTTTTAGCAATTATGAATAAAGCTGCTATAAACATCTGTATGCAGGTTTTTATGTAGACATAAGTTTTCAACTCATTTGGGTAAATATAAAGGAGCATGACTTCTGGATCATGTGGTAAGAGTATGTTTTTCTAAGTTTTGTAACTTCAAAATGGCCAGACCGTCTTCCAAAGTGGTTCTAACATTTAGTATTCCCACCAGCAATGAATGAAAGTTCCTTTTGCTCCACATGTTGTCAGAGTTTTGGATATGGGCCATTCTAATATGTGTGTTGCTGTATCTCATTGTTTTAACTTGCAATTCTCTAATGATATACGATGTTGAGCATCTTCTCATATGCTTATTTGTCATCTGTGTATCTTTTTTGGTGAGGTTTCTGTTCAGACCTTTCGTCCATTGTTTTAACTGGATTGTTCATTTTCTTATTGTTGAGGTTTATGAGTTCTTTTTATATTTGGGGTACTAGTCTTTTATCAGATATGTCTTTTAAATATTTCCTCTCAGTCTGTGTCTTATCTTCTTATTTTCTCTAACAAGGAGTTTTCCTATATCTGATAAAATGGGTAAAATATTCTTAATTACCTACCACAACATAGTTAAATTTTTAATTTTGAAATAATTTTAGATTTAGAGAAAAGTTAGTGAAGAGAGTAGTTCAGAGATATCATGTGTACCCTTTACCTTGCTTCACTTAATGTTACCATCATATGTAAGCAAGATGCATTCATAAAAACTAAGAAATTAATATTGGCACAATGATGTTAACTAAACTACAGCCTTCATCAGATGCCTTTTCCTCTTCTAGGAACCAAGGATTCCATGTTGCATACGATCACCATGTCTCCACATTCTCCACCAATTCAATGGTTTCTTAGCTTATTTTTCATGATCTTGGCACTTTTGGTGAGTACTCATCAGGTATTTTGTAGAATGTCTTTCAATTGTGTTTGTCTGATATTTACTCCTGATTTTACTGGAGTTGTGATTTTAGGGAAGAATACTACAGTGGTGACATGCCCTTCTCATCATATTATATCACATCAGGAAGCACATGATATCAACTTATTACCGGTGATGGTAACTGATTACTCACTTAAGATGGTACATGGCAGGTTTCACAGTAACTATAACTGCAGTAACTGTAAATTTGTTACTTTTCCCTTCTTATACTCTATTCATTAGGCACAAGCCACTAAGTCCTGCCCCCATCAAGGGAGAAAAGTTAAGCCCCACTCACCATGATTTTTTGAAGCTCTAAATACTAAAGTTTAGTACGGTTGTTAATAATAATAATTACAATGATTACAATAATTACCATGATTCTACTTATTGTTTTTATTATTACTATTACTTCTTTTCAGTGAAGATCTAGCAGAAGTTATTGGTCACTAAGAAGGCACTATAGAGAAGAAACATCTTAAAGAATTGAGGAACTCAGACCAAGATATACTCTTCTGCCAGTTGCTTGAAGCTTCCTAGAAAGAACCTTTCTTTGGACATTTGTCGGTATTTTGTAGACTACATCAATTATGGGATATTCTACAAAAGATGATTTTATATTCAGTTATGTGAACTCAGTCCAAAGCTAGACATTTTGGCTGTGTCGACTCCTTTTTAAAATCGCCAGTCAGAAGTCAAAATGTTTGCCGAAGGGTTACCCTAGATTACATACCTGGAGCAGCACATTAGCTGGGAGATGCCAAAACCTAGTAATAAATGAATGCAAACAAATAAAACCAACCCTCTGGTGAGGATTGCTTACATTAACTGGATTCTGCTTCGAATGTTTATTCACTTCCACAAGGTTACTATATGTGCATAGAATAAATATTTTATGATCCGTGGCATATGTTCAGACCAAGAATTAGAGTAATAAAAACTTAATTTCAAGCTGGATGTAAATACAACTATGCACAAGTTTCTAAAAAGAATAAACATCCATATGGATTTTAGGCACTATATATGATTTATAATATTAAATATCTGAAAGGTACTGTATTTATAGGTTCTGGCTTTTTTCCCCCTAGTCTTTCCTTCCCTTCCTTCCTTAACAATATTTACCATAGTGTGATGTGCTGGAATTCCTTCTAAATAAACCTGAACATGCTGTGTTTGGTGGAAAGGGACAAATTTCACCTATGACTCATGACTCCTCTACTCACAAGGATCAATGGGAGAAGCAGTAGGAAAGATGCTGTGGGAAAGCCTATGGAGCTGGGACAGCACTCAGCTACTTTTTTTTTTTTTAAAAGACTTTTTATTTTTAATTAATTAATTTATTTATTTATTTTTGGCTGTGTTGGGTCTTCGCTGCTGTGCGCAGGCTTTCTCTAGTTTTGGAGAGCAGGGGCTACTCTTCGTTGTGGTGCATGGGCTTCTCATTGTGGTGGCTTCTCTTGTTGAGGAGCACGGGCTCTAGGCGTGCAGGCTTCAGTAGTTGTGGCACACGGGCTCAGTAGTTGCGGCGCATGGGCTTAGTTGCTCCGCAGGATGTGGGATCTTCCCGAGCCAGGGATCCAACCCATGTCCCCTGCGTTGACAGGCAGATTCTTAACCACTGCACCACAAGGGAATTCCCTCAGCTACTTTTTCTACGTCCTGCTTTGCTCATGAAGCCACATCCTCTATGACCAAGAATAAGGAGTGATCTTGTCAGAGAGTCACATGCCCAGGGAAGAAGTTGGTTGAGCCATCAATCTTTCTCTCCCAGAGCATCTATGGCAGCGGCTCCTCGTATGAAAACAGACAATCCAATCTGAGTTGAAAAGCCACAATTCAAAGGCAAATCCCTCTCAGCTTGCTTTCTCTTATTCACAACCACCTAAAGTAGAACAGCCAGTTCCTCTCACCTCATTTTGCTGATTACACATTTTGCTAAATAGTAATAAATGTTTGTCTCTAAACACAAGAATTCAGTCCTAAGTATGGCATCCACTAATCTGATCAACTTTAAAAAAATAAATACTTCTTTAGAAAAATATGTATTTCTTTACTGAAATGAATTTCTTTAATTGAATTTCTTTACTAAGATGCACGTTTTACTATCAAAGTCATTGCTCAGAAATCACTGTGGAATTGTACCAAAAATACAGGATTTTGAAATTCAATAACCTTGGCTGAGTAGTGGTTTCTCAACTTGCAAACTGCATGAAGATTAAAAATGAAACAAAATAAGAGGTGGTCCTGGACTTAGAAGGATAAGCTGGGTTATCAGCTGGGGAAGGAACAGAACATGCAAGGGTATGAGGTATGAAAATACTGGCAAGTGCCTGTAGAGGGGAATGGTAGGAGATAAATAAAAAATTAGGTTATTACCAGGTTTGGAAGAATGCTATGTGCCATGTTAGCTACAGGGCACTGGAGGTCATTAGGGGTTTCTGAGTAGACTAAGGTCTGATCACATTTATGTTTTAGGATGGTCATCGTGGGGAAATGTGAAGCTAGATCAGAAGAGGCAAGACTCAAGGCAAGGAGACCTGTCTGAAGGCTGTTTCAATAGTCTTATAAGGGAGGATGCATGGAGGGAATGGAAAGGACATTTGTGAGGTCAAATCAACAAACCTTCCCATTACTTCCTGGATGCAGTAGAGTGACAGTAGGTTGCAGAGTTATGGGAAACAAGAGAGACAATGAAGGGGAAGAATAATTAAAGCTGTTGGTGAAGACGATGTGAGGTGGAAGAAGAAGGAAGGTTCTAAGACCTCCTGGTCTCTGCCTGGAGCAACAGGAGTGTGAGTTGGAGTGGAAAGTGTGAGAGAAAAATAGGAAAATGTGTGAATTTGGCGAGAAAGATGAAAAAACAAAAATCAGTTGCAAATGAAGTGTTTACATTTTTGCCATTTACAAGAAGGTTTGGGAGGGTTTTTGCTCTTTCCTCATTCATCTGTGGGAGGAAGAGGCAGGTCCAGATCGTCTCTTAGGACCTTTCTGGTTTTAGTATTCAAATCCCATGTTTTACAGAGAGGTTCTCTGAACTCACGTTGTTCTCTGAGGCACTCGGTGCCTACAAGAACTTTCTGTTCCTGTTAGGTGATTTCAACCTCAGTTACAAGCTCTCACAAGTGTTTGTTGAGGCCAGAGATTTCCGTGCATTGGAAAAAAAATGCTACATGAGGGGAAAACAACCTCTCACTCTGGAAAATGTAATGAGAAAAATTGAACATTTCCAGCAAACAGCTTTTTATGGGCTATGAATAAGTAAACACAGGGTGAAATGGGAGAGAAAAAACATGCTCTTCACTGGAGAAATATTTGTTTATTGAGCCAGTCGGTACTACCCCAATTTAGCCTTCAGAAGGCCAAAGATGGATGTGTTCACCTCTAGACTCAAGTCTGACACACACCTGCTGTGATCCAGATTACATCTCTGGATCTTTCTTTCATTTCTGCATTCACATATCAACATTTATTGAATATCTACATTATGCTGGACTCACTACTAGGTCCTAGGACACAGATATGCACAGCTTATAACTTTTAAAAATTCCCAGTTTAGTGGGTCAAATAGGCTTATATGCAATTAATTAAAATGTCATTTTGTAGGTCTGATATTGGAGACACCAGTGTTTACTTCATTTCCTCAGCTCTTGCTTCCCGACATTATCATATATATGAGTAAGCACTTCTGTTTCGTGGGGATTTTCCTGGGCTAGAGAACAATAAGAAATATCTGAAATATTTTGTACACCCACAATGCATTTGTCTTTGTGATTCTGCACTAATCTGTTTACAGCTGAGTGACTGAGACAGAGATAGGCAAGATGACTTTCCTCAGATCACAATGGTAAGTTAAAAAATCTTGGTATGATTTTGGTGTCTGACTCCGAAGGCCAAGTATTTTTCTCCTTTGCTGCGTGGCTTGAAGATGTGCTCTGGGAATCCTGCTCTACCCAGCCCAGGGAGCAAGTGTGGGTTCAGGGCTCCAACATGGATGAAGAGCTGCACAGACATCTGTTTATCCCTTGGCTTCAACCGTGCTGTTTCTTGTCCACTGGTAAACTAGCCATCCATAGTCACAATAGTACCACTCCATGCAAAGTAATCCTAACTGGGCAGTGTGTGTGTCAAGACTGTTTCGCTGGATGACTTGGCTCCCTGAAGACATTTTCAGGATCAGGGACCTAAGAAAATTCAACCTGAAGGGATCATCAAGCCAAAGAAGACACTCAGGGGCAGCTTCCCTGCTTTTGCTAACCGTTCCTGTCAATCTGGGTACCTTGTGATAGAGCAGGACATCTCTCTGTGCCCTAACTGGAGATGCTTCATTGGCACAGGCTCGTAAAGGAACCGCTGGGAATGGGGAGAACCTGGATGTAGAGTACTTCCGCAGTAACACAGGGAACTCAATATAATTTTGATTCAGAATCCCAATTCCTGTGTCAGAGTCTTCTCCCTCCACTACCAGCACCTGACTCCATCTGCCACTGCTTCCTATGGGTCAGTGGCTTTGTGTTCTCTTTTCCTCTTGTCTCAAGACTCTTCACAGAAGCTTCTGCATAGCATCTAGTGGCATGGTTCAATGGAAAGAGCATGGCCTCTGAGATGGGCGGGCCTGCACTTGTAGTGTGACTTAAGCAGGGAGGTGAATCTCTCTGAGCCTCATTTCCTCGCCTGTTAAAATGGGGTCAGGACCTCTATCTTGAGGAATAGGGTGTTATTTAATAAGATGAGGTGGGTAGGTCACCTGGCACAGTCCTGTGATATTATTGTTTGGTCTATAGATGGCAATTCTTCCAGCAAATATTGCTATTGACTATAAATTTGTAAGCAATTGCATTGCTTCTCACATTATATATTCAAATTTACTTTTCATCTTTGTAAAGACTGTTTTATTCTCAGTAAGGACAATTTTCATCATCATGAAAAGGTCCAAGAACAGTCACCGTGGACCAGGTGTCCCTTCCTTTTGTTCCTGAAATACACAGATACTCAAGGTGCTGCTTGGTTTTTCCCAGACCAGTACCCCTCCAGTGAAATACCTGCAGCTCATCTCCTGAGTAGCCTAAGAACAATGCTGGAGTCTTAAGCTATTTATTTTTCTACTCTTCACCTCTACTTCCCCTCAGTAGCAAGATTGTTCCTTGTTGTCTCGTTCTCTCTCTTTTTTAAATTGAAGTAGAGTTGATTTATAATATTACATTAGTTTCAGGTGTACAGCATAGTGATTCAATGTCTTTTAGATTATACTCCGTTTAAAGTTATTACAAATTAATATTCTTTTTCCCTGTGCTGTACAATATATCCTTGTAGCTTATGTATTTCATACATAATAGTTTGTATATCTTAATTCCATAGCCCTATCTTGACCCTCCTCCCTTCTCTCTCCTCACTTGTAACAACTATTTTGTTCTCTATACCTGTGAGTCTCTTTCTGTTTTGCTATATACATTTGTTTGCTTTTTTTTTTTTTTTTTTAGATTCCACATATAAGTGAGGATGCAGAGAAAAGGGGACATTTGTACACTGTTGGTGAGAATGTAAATTGGTGCAGCCACTATGGAAAACAGTAAGGAAGATTCTCAAAAAACTAAAAATAGAACTACTATATGATCTAGCAATTCCACCCCTGGGTAGACATCCAAAGAAAATAAAAACATTAATTTGAAAATATATGTGCACCCCAATGTTCATAGCAGCATTATTTACAATAGCCAAGATATGGAAGCAACCTAAATGTCCATCAGCGGATGAATAAAGATGCGGATAAAGAAGAAGCGAGATCTATATGTATATATCTACACACACATGTGTATGCACACACACACACACAAGAATATTACTCAGCCATAAAAAATGAAATTCTGCCATTTGCAACAATGTGGATGGACCTACAGAATATTACACTTAGTGAAATAAGTCAGACAGAGAAAGACAAATACTCTATGCCTGGTTCTATTCTGATGGGCAGCCCTCTAGTGGGCATAGGTGGAGAGTGGGGACGCTGAGAAAAGTTCCCGTTAAAAACTTCATCACAACCATGTGATATTAAAGATGGTGTGGTTTCTGGAGTATTGAGTGATTTGAAGGGAAACATACAAAAACCATCATCTTCATTCATACAATAAGCACTTCTTGGGAATCTTTTAGTGCCAGGCACTAAGCTAGGAACTGGGATAGAGAAACAAGTCAAATATGGTCCTGCCCCTGAGAAGCTCATAGTCTTTTGCAGGCGGTAGATAAGTAAAAGGACATTTGCAATACATTGTAGTAAATGTTAGGATAAAGTCATTCGTAGAGTGTCTGAATGTTCAGAAGATGACATTCAATTCGACTCCCCCCAAAGAGGCAAGACCTATGCCAAGTCAGGTGGGTGTTGGCCAGGCTGTCGCAAGGGCATTCCAGGAAGAAGAGTAGCACTGAAAAACTTATGAAGGCAAGATGTGTGTCTGGGGCTCAAGGTCCATGTTGATGCGTGACACGAACTGATGCTAGAGGCAAGCAAAGCTAGTTTTCACAAAATCATGTTAGTCATGATGAGGAGTTTGGATTTTAATCTGAATATTATAGGATGCTATTGAAGGATTTTAATTCATTTATTTATTCCCTACTTCATTCCTTTATTTAGCAATCTTTTTTGAGCACCTACTATGTAGAATAGACAGAGTAGAAGTTAATAGCAAGAACTCTGGATTCAAACTGCTGGGGTTCAACTCCTGTTTCTGCTAGTTGCATATGCTCTGGCAACCTCTCATTGCCCACTTTCCTCATTAATAAATTGGGGATAATAACAGCATCCACCCGACAGGATTATTGCAAGGATTAATTTAAGGTAACAAATGTAAAACATTTAGAACAATTCCAGACTCATGGTAAACATTCACTCACTGTTAGTTATAATTACATGTCTGATAGGTTCTAGTGAAAGCACAGAGAAAGACATCATCCCTGCTCTCCATGAGCCTGGAATCCATGGAAAATGGAGACACAGCTGGGAGAGCAGATCTAACCTATTTATGTGCCATGATTGGAGTGCCATGATAAAGAAGCACACGGGAGAGGGCTTAGACTTGGGGTGACCAGAAGAGGCTTTTGAAATAAGTATATTTCAGTTGGACCCAAGAATGAGTAGAATAAATGGACAAGAGGAGCAGAAAAAACTCCCAGAGCAAGTCATGGTCAGATATGGTTTTGGAATGTTTTTTCTGGCAGCATGTGTGAGCTAGACCAGAAGGGGAGGAATCCACAGTCAGGGAGGACCATACAGAGGCTCTCCTTTGGGGGTTGCCTGCAGCTCACGGAGTAGTAAGGCCAGAGGTTGTTATCCCCTTTCACACATGAAAAAGACAAACTCCAGTGGCATTGCGTGGTGCCCAGTGAGAAACTGAACCAGGTTAGATGCGCCCTCTCCTCATTACTTTCCCACTGGTTCTCAAGTGCCCCAAAGAGATTTTACTCCCGCAAGTCTTACAGTAGAAGCCCACAGACTTACACAATCAGGGGGGCATCGATAACTATAAACAGAAAGACCCCGATGCTTGAATTCTTCTCCTTCACGTGCCATGTGCATGTGATCATGCTTTACATAACACCTCAAGCAAGCATATTATGTGCGTTTAAGTTCTAAAATCTCACAGCCCAAAACAGCAGAATGAAACCCATTGTTGGCCAAAGGACTATAGCATTTTAGAAATAGAGACTTACTCTTGCCCTTAATTATGCCTTTGAAGATTTCTCTTCTCCCTAGACAAAAAGTTTTCTGCTTGGACTTCCATAAAGTCATGTTTGACATTATGACCTTGATAGTTAGGTAAAGGCTGAGGCTAACATAAGTGTCCAATAAAAGCCAAGAAGGTCAGTGAGCTACATTGCAAACATGCCCCTGGAGTTAGCAAGTTAATGTAAATCAAAGCCACAATGTCTGCATGTTTATAAACTTCTCTACAGAAATAGTCTAGACTCAGTCTTAGGACTCCTAGTCTGCTGTCCTTTCTACCATAATATTTTTCTGCCTTAATCTACAAACTATCACACAAGGCTATCTGCACCATCAGCCCAATGAGGGGTGGACATGCCATTTTTGTGTCTCTTCTATTGTCAAGCACAGTTGATATTCAGAACTTTCTTGGTTAATTTGTTTAAAAACATAGACACTGCCTTTTGGCAACAAAGATGAAGAAAACATATTTGTTTTGACTCATCAGGAAATGTTAATTTTCTCACATTTATAATGTTTCCTTTAAAGGTATGAGCTACTCAAGAGTTAAAGTGATTAAATTTGAACTTGCATTCCAACGTCTGGAAATATTTCATGGACTCTCCCAGAAACCATAAAATAATTTAATTTTTCTCAATTCTGGCTAGTTTGGTTAGAATTTATAAATTAGTAATGCTCCTAAGAAACCAATAACCTCCCAAAGGAAACAGAAGTTAGACTTTAAAATGTCATCATTAAAAAATAATAATTTTCCTACTGACATCTGGACTATAGCCCAGTGAAGTTGGTGAGTTACTTGCCCTGCCAGTTTCACAGTGTGATTACAAGTCGTAGAAGAATAAGGTGAATAAAATCCTCTCAAGACAGCCCAAACTGTTGTGCTTTGTGTCATGGCTCTCACATAAACCAATATGCCATTGGACAGGTCTATTAGCAAAGTGGTCAATAATAATTGCTCACATGCCCAGCTTGTTTTGGTCTGTAAAGTTATCAGCTATGAGTGGGGAGGGAAAAGGAGTTGGCTAAGAGCACAGACCTTCCAGTTAAACAGCCTAGGATCAAAGTCCAACCCAGCCACTCACTTAGCCAGGAAAACATAGGTAAATAATGTGTTTTCTCTCAGCCTCAGTTTACTTATCTGTGAAATGATGATGATAATGGCTTTTATATGGATTAACTGAGATACATTTAACTATTTAGTTTCTGGAACATAGGATGCACTCAACAAATGCTAGCTGTTATATAAATACAATCTTAAATTGTGTGAGTATGAGAGCTATTGTAGCTTAGGTCTCCCATTTCACAGATGAGGAAATTGAGGCATAGGAAAGGGAAGCAACTTATTTAATGTAACAGAATAAATTGATGCTCAGTGGCAACTCTGCTGACTGATTCTTATTATAGAACTATTTTTACTTTGTGAGATTTCCCTCCACTTATTCAGAATAAGAATACAGAGTGAAGAAAAAACAAGTTAATATAAGAGTCTTTGATCTTTAGATTTTGGGAAAATTTTTCCAAAAATGAATTTAATTGTTTTTTAAAATTACCATCTGTTATTCCAGATAGGTGAGTTTAAAAATTAAATGAATTGTCAAGCTTATTGCTTTGGAACTCACCAAAAGTGTATTTCAATTAATCTTGTTCTATTTAAGGACCTGGAGCAACAAGCTTTTTGTGCTGTTTCTGTTGAACCATCTGCCAGCTTGAAAACTGATCCTGTTCTGTGTAGGGACCTTTGCTCCTGCAGGTGGCAGTGCCCTTCTGTGGGGTGAAAGGTAAACTGTGCCATACTTGGGCAGGGGCGGCAGTGCTGCCTGGTGACTGGCTCCAGCTAACAGTTCCTCTGTCAGCAATCCATCAGTGCCAGTCTGTCTCTTTGGGGTCTGAATAGCATCTGTGCTGAGGACCAGCTTCCTCACAGAGCAGAAATCAGCATGTGGCAGCTCTGGCTTAGGGTAAGAAAATTCAGGCTTTTGAAATTTTCTATCTATATTGTATATTCCTCTCTGCATACAGATCCCCTGGTGTTTATATAGTTTAAGCTTTCGGAAACTCCTCTAGTTTCTGTCTTGTCAAGCTGTTCATCTTTCAGATGGATGAAGGTCTTTATCTTCAAAATCGTCCCAATTTGGTGGAGGCGAAAGAACCACATGGTAGAGGAAAAAACACTGGAATTCAAGAGATAAGCCTGAATTTCCATCTTTGATTGATGAGATAATTTAATAAACATTTATCAAACACCTGAGATGAGCCAGGCAATTCTCTATAAAATGAGACACAGAAATGAACATAAAACAGTCCTTGACCTCAGGAAGTTCACAACTTGGTGACAGCAACAGGCATATAAATAGTGAAAGACAAAAGCAGTGATGGAGCCCATGGTCCTCTGGGAACCTGAGGTGGAACATCTGACTCAGAGTGGATGAGAAGCAAAGGGAAGGATTCCTGGGGAAGGCGGTGCCTGAATTGGTTTCTGAAGGGTGAGTAGGAGTTTCCTTGACAAACGGAAGATGCAGAGGCACAGCGTAACAGAGCAAGAGAAAACAGAACAAAAAGAGAAAAATCGGAAAAGCCGTTCAGTATTTCTGAAGCCCAGAGTATATGCGGTGTGGGGAAAGAGGAAGTTAGAGCATGAGGACAGTGTTTGTCACGTCAGGAAGCTTGGGCTTTATCTAGAAGGTAATTGAGATCCCCCAATCAATAGCGAACAGAGGAGTGTCATGATCATATTTATATTTTAGAAAGATTCCTAGTATCAGTGTGGGGAATTGATTATAGAGTGAGCATGGTGGTAGGAAGAATATTTAGGATATTATTATCTTCAAGGCCTGAACTTAAGCAGAACAATAGTGATTAAAGTAAGTATAGGAACTTCCCTGGTGGCGCAGTGGTTGAGAATCCTCCCGCGAATGCAGGGGACACAGGTTCGAGCCCCGGTCCGGGAAGATCCCACATGCCACGGAGCAACTAAGCCCGTGCACCACAACTACTGAGCCTGTGCTCTAGAGCCCGTGAGCCACAACTACTGAAGCCCGCACACCTAGAGCCGGTGCTCCACAACAAGAGAAGCCACCGCGATGAGAAGCCCACGCACCGCAATGAAGAGTAGCCCCCACTCACTGCAACTAGAAAGAGCCCACGTGCAGCAACGAAGACCCAACACAGCCAAAAAGAAAATAAACAAATAAATTTTTTTTTTAAGGAAGCATAATCATTCAAAGGTATTTAGTTGATAGAATCATTGGCATTAGATTACCTATTGCTTAAAGAGAGTGAGAGAGAGGAAGAAGACAGGGAAGCCTTCAGGGGCCTGATAGACAACAAGGTGGGTGGTGGTTCTGGGCCCTGAATAGGAAACATAGATAAGGAGGAGAAGGAGAAGGAGGCAGGGGTGGGGGAAGACTTGAAGGTGATAAAGGAAGAGGAGGAGGAGGCATGAGTTTGGGGAAAAACAATGAGCTCAATTTTAGACGTGATGAATTTGATAAGTGTGAGGCGATATCTAGCAGGCATTTGGGGTATGAGAGGCCTGGGGGGGAAATAACTATTTGAGAGTCATTGACATGGAAGTGAAGAATAAGAAGGAAGTCGAGCAGAGAGAGTAGAGGGGGAGGGAAGAAAGTTGCTGACAAGCCTGGGCTGTTTACAGTTGGGTGTCAAGGATGGTGAAGGCCCTGGAAACTATTTAGCACAAAGAAATTTTGAAATAAGTGAGGTTTCCATTTAAGAAAAGAAGAATCAGGATGATTATAAAAATAGCCAAATCATTATTTTAAAAAACATCTGAGGGTTTCCCTGGTGGCGCAGCGGTTGAGAGTCCGCCTGCCGATGCAGGGGACGCGGGTTCGCGCCCCGGTCCGGGAAGATCCCACATGCCGCGGAGCGGCTGGGCCCGTGAGCCGTGGCCGCTGAGCCTGCGCGTCCGGAGCCTGTGCTCCGCGACGGGAGAGGCCACAACAGTGAGAGGCCCGCGTACCGCAAAAACAAAAACAAAAACGTGCTTTCACAGAATGAGGTAGAGGCTTTTGTCATGGATCTGAAACCAGGCTGCTGAGGAAAAATCGCAAAATTTGGTCCTATATATGGAAACACTTTTTTAACAGCTTTATTGAGATATAACTGATATACAAAGAACTACACATATTTAATGTATACAATTTGGTGCGTATGAAGGTATGTAATCACTTGTGATAGTATCACCAAGATTAGGGTAAGAGACAGTTCCACTACCTCCCAAAGTTCCCTTGTATCTCTTACCTTTTGTTCTTGTGGTAAGAATACTGAACGTGAGATCTGTTCTTTGAATAAATTTCGAGGTTCACAACACCGTCAAGTTAGCTGTAGGCACTCTGTTTTGCAGCAGCTCTCTAAAACTTACTCATCTAGCATAGCTGGAGCCTAAACCCAGCGAACCACAGCTCCCGTTTCTTTCACCCCCCAGCCCCCGGCAGTCACCATGGTTTTCTCCGCCTCTCTCAGTTTGCTGGGATTGATACCTCATATAAGTGGAGTCATGCAGCCCTGTCCTTCTGAGACTGGCTTATTTCACACTCTTTGATGAATTCAAAGTGGTCCAACAAAACTACCTTGTGCAGTAATGAACTCTCCACTAATAGAATCATTTGCACAGAGAAGGATGACTGTCTACCATGGAAGAGGTAGAGCAGTGAATCCTTTACTTTCCCACTTCCAAACCATTTCAGGATATTCAATAAAAAGCACACATTCCCAAAGCACCACTCTACAGCTACTGGACCAGGAACCTTCATGCATGTACTTTTTGAATAATTTTCCCTGGTGGCATTTATATTCCCAGATTACCACCAATTCGTGGAACAGTAAATCACTATTGTAAATTACTATTTGAAGACATTCTTGCATTTTGGGTGTGTATTTGTGAATTTGTATGTGTGCACATGTGAGTGAGTCATGAAAAAAACAATTCCAAATTGTCTTCTAACCCTTCCAAAGAAAAACAATATTTTATCCTGAGTTTTAAACTTGCTTCCTTTGTATTCTCACACAGTGAATACACAATTTTTTTAAGTTAAGCAGTGGCATACCCTGACTACACCAAAGTGGGTACACAATGCTGCTAAGGCCTATTGAGGAGTAAGATTCCTAAGATGGATACCCTCACGTCTCTGGAGATGCTGTCACTCTGCATCCTGTGATTTATAGATAATTAAACACCTGTTTCCATGTTAACTGTCCCTACCCAGGGAGACCATGGGACTCAAATTCCTCTTCTGATGTCTTCACCTTTCTCCATGTGGCTTCTCTAGCCGAGTTCCTCTTACATCGCAGCATCTTCTCCAAAAAGATCATTTCATATTGAAGTCCCTTTTCTGGGCTTCTAAAGTCGTGTTTACTATAGCACAGGGCTCATACCTTAACTTGTGTCTTCTCTTGTCATCTAAAGCACAACCTCCTGAAGGAAATAAAGACTCTCATCCATCTTCTTCTGCAGTACTCACAACTTCTGACGTGGAACCAAATTCAGAGTAACTGATAGGAATTACTTATTAGCCGATCCCCAAGACTAGTATATCAGCAAATAATATATTGAAGCAGGTTTCTTTCTCTTCTAAAATTGATAGAACCAGCAAATTACTACTACTACTAATAGTATTATTGCTCCTTGATCTTGCAAACTTAAGAATGTTTGCCTGAATTTCCAAGGGGAGATTGGGCCCGACAAAATAAATTGGAAATCTCATATAAAATGAATCATCTATTTTTTATTGAATACACATTTTCGTGTTAAACATCTTTAATACTTTACATGCATCCGTGCTAGCTTTAGAAATCAAACATGGTTTATGTATTCAATTTAAAATCTTTCACTGAAAAGAAATCTATTTTAAATTTTCCTTTTAATCATTTAAATATTTAAAGATGTTGCTTTTGTTTTCCAAACTTCTTTTTATCATATTGGGTACGTCTACATCGGGAGTTTTGAGACATGGGTATTTTTATAAACAGGCTATTCCAAAACAAATGCATTTTTCAACCTGGCAAATGGATTTTCTAACCTCTAGTTTTGCTTTTGAATTCCATCAACGGTGTGAGCGAGTCCTGTGTTAATATGTGCATGAGGAATCCCTGTTATTACTACAATAGGTAGTGATTCAAAATTGCCTTAATATTTAACATTCTGTAATATGAGTGGGGCTTCTATGTCAGATGCTTGCTTTTACTCAACCCACCTCCACTGTCTGGCATTCACCCCTCTAATAAGTGATTAAATTAATGTGTAAGAATTCACTATATGTATATTGGGCTCTGGAGGTCTATCAGTGGAATCTATCAAGTAGCTTCACTTCTATCCTGATGAGGGGTCTAAGTTGGCTTGGCATGGACTTCAGACAGACTTGGGTTCTAAATTCATCTCTTTCATTTATTAGTTTTGTGACTTGAGCAGTTTATTTCTTTGAGATTCAATTTCCTCATCTAAAATAATGTTTACTCTGCAGGGCTGATGTGCAGATCAGGGATAATATGTGTCTGGCTCATAGAGGGTCCTTGGTAAACGGTCACTCTTGGAAATGTCGATTTCCCATGAGAATGAGAACCCTGAAGTAAAGAGATGCTGTGTGGACACCAAGAGGAACCTCAAGTTATCCTTCATCTATCTCCTTTTCTTGTTTTTAAGCATAAGTGCCTATCTTGTGCCCAAGGGAACAGCTCCGTAGCCCCCTGTGTGCCTAAAGCACATATTGGTATTCTGAAAGCAAAGGATGTTGATTTACCTGTGAACAATGAGTGAGATAACCATACTCTGTTTTACTAATGTGGATTCACTTTTGCTTCCAACAAAGAAGATCCTGTGCAAAGACACATCCTGGGCTGTGGATGTTGCTGTGGCCTCTTTCCAGCCCATGGATAGACCAGATACAGCCTGCACTGTTTCTACAGCCTGATCAGCTTTCTGTTTGGGGATGAGGTGGAGATGAGACATATAGGCAGATGGTGATTTCAAGGGTGCTGGGAAGGGTCCTCTGTCACATTTAAAACTACTCTGTATCCTCTTCCATTACTTGAAATAGGGAGACCATGCCTTTCCTTTCCTGGTTAGAGGGATGCAAATGGTTCCACCCAATAGGGAATTTAGCTCTACCACGTCTTGTTCCCCGTTACGCTCATTGTTCTCCTAAGGAGCAAAATTGTTATTTAGAAGACATTTCTTCCACCACCTTCGGCAGCATTCCTTCTGGTGCAAATCACCTTCAATAGTCTCTTATTTTGTAAATTGACCCCATTCACTGAAGGAACATTTATTAAATGTCCACGATACCTGCATTACATACCTGATCTCATTCACTCCCCACCACAATTCTCTGGGATGAGGGGCATGAGCTTTATTTTAACGCATGAGAAAATGTTCACTCTAAGGTTCACTATGAGGTTTTGAGAAACATTGCCCACATTATACAACGAGAGAAGGACAAAGCTGTGATTTAAAACCAAGTTTGTGATTTCAAAGTCCATGTTCTTTACATTACTTAATGATGCTATTTGCTTTAAGAAAAAATGAGATTCTCTGCATGTTCACCCCTCTGACCCAACTTTATAATGATTTGCACTATTGAAATTCAGCTAAGTGACCAGAATATCTCAAAATATAATCTTTATTTATTGTATACCTTTTAAGCTGAAGCATTGGAATTATTAATTTTGACCGTATGCCCAGCTTATATTTTTTATTTATCAATATCCATAGAAAGTTTGGAAATAGAGCACTAAGAAAGAGATCTCAGGGCTTCCCTGGTGGCGCAGTGGTTGAGAGTCCGCCTGCCGATGCAGGGGACGCGGGTTCGTGCCCCGGTCCGGGAGGATCCCACGTGCCGCGGAGCGTCTAGGACCGTGAGCCATGGCCGCTGAGCCTGCGCCTCCGGAGCCTGTGCTCGCAACGGGAGAGACCACAATAGTGAGAGGCCTGCGTAGCACCAAAATAAAAAAAAAAAAAGAAAGAGATCTCAGAAACATAGTGCAGTGGAAAGAGTTAAGACTTTGGAATTAAATATGCATCCATTCCAGTCTTTAGCTATTTGACCATAATCAGATTTCTTGATCCATCTAAGGCTCAAGTTCTTCATATACAAAATGGGAACAGTGGTAAATATCTCACATGGTTATTAAAAGAATTAAGCAAGGTATGAAACATAATGTCACAGGATCTGACACATTGAGACATGCATTAAATGATAAACCTTATTAAGGTCATTGCCATCCTGTTATCAATATAGTAGCTTAAACATGTGTAATGTTTATAGATAAATAATATTCAATACTGTCCAAAATTTCCCTAATTCTCACTATGCTGTGTCTTATCTACCACTATGTTCTTAGCCCTTAGCACAGTAGCCAGGATATAGTAAGTACTGAGCAAATATCAGTTATATTCAGTTGAGGATAAAGCAGTAATTTAAGAGATCTAAATTTATGACCTAGGATTTTATGAGGCTGTCATCAATTTCAAATGTAGGAAAGAAAAATTGGGGACTAGAAAATCTGTAAGGTTCTTGCAAATGGTAAAACCAATTCTCCTTCCTTTGATCAATTTACCTAATGGCGAAGGAAACATGATGACTTTTCAAGAGTGAATTTGAGGTCACCAACTCTGTTAATATAAAAAACCTACCATCTGATGGATGTATAGTGAAATATGGATAATGTATGCTGCTGAAGCAGTCATCCTAGATGCTGAAGAGTGTTCTGATTCATTAACCATCTCCAACGACATGTGGAGAGAATGAGCTCGTTGGTCACACAGCTAAACAGAGTGCAGACCATGCTTGCCGGACAGGTCTGCACTGGGGTTTTGGTGACTCAAGAATGAATAAACAGCTATGGTATTTTCATATTTATTGTCCTACAGTTATATTTTGTGCTCCAGGATTTTATCCTTGATTATACTTTGTAATGGACCTATGTGTACATGCCATCTTTTCCTTAGTATATTGTATGTTCTTTGAGATAAGCAATTTTACGTATTCCTCACACTTTGAGTAGAGTTATAATGAGATTGAAAACTTTAAAACAGGTATAATCTTCCCTATCTTATAGAATTTTTCTGAGGTCTGAATAAGCCTGAAATGTAAAACAGCCCAATGCCTGGCAGTTCAGCAAATCAACAGTGCTGTTATTATTATTATTGCAGTTATTAGTGTGCTAGCTAGATATTGAAGGTCTGACTCCTTCACTAAGTCATCCTTCTTAAAGATCTTAACAGAAGAGCAGAAATTAGGGAGGCATAAAATGAGGGTAATCATAAAGCATTATGTCCACAAATGATGTTCTCATATTTTCTGTACTCCCGAGTACTTAAAGACCTGGTGCTGTCTCAGCTTTAAATAAATTTAGAAATTAACAGCCCTCTGTTTGCCTCCTCCCAAAGGAATTTTTTCCCTTCTGATTTGAGTCACTGAAATATTTGATAAGGAGGATGTTTTCTAGTAAATGAAGGCTCTGTTAAACAGAAGGGCAATTGCCACTCTCCCATCTTACTCGAATCCCTCATGTGCATGAAATGTGACTGAAATGACTACCTTCTGATCAGGAGATGTTCCCTGGAATCCAAGCTTCCTGGATTGTCTTACCTGTGCATATTTGAGACTTAGGTATGTACCAAAAGAACTTTGCCATAGAAAACAATGTATTTAGTATTGGCATGATTGTAACTCACTTTAATTAAAATTTAACTCAACTCTAATAGAGAATGTGGTAAGGGAAATTTGTGGACCTTGTTTTATTTTAGAATCTACATATTTAAGCACTTCAATGGAACTATCTAAAGGAGATGAACATAAAAAAGAGAGTTATAAAAACAGACCTGCAAATAGACCATTTTGTTGAAAAAAATACGTATGGAGAAATAAAAAAAAATTATGGAAGGAGAATGCTTTTTCTTCTATCACTTTTCCTCAGTTTATAGTAACTTGGTGCTCAAGTTACACAAAGGATTTTGGGAAATTTGCTTGCTGCATTGGTGTTGTAGGTGTTATTTATATCCATCACAAAGCACTTATTCCTTTCTTTCTATAGTGTTTTTGATACCATGGCAACAGGGGGTCATTCTCTAGCCCAGACTATCACGGGAAAATGCATTGCTCTTTTAATATAGTGAAATTCTCTTTAGGGACTGGTCCAGTCTCAAGAAAACCAATCCATGTTTTATCCAGACAATCTCTGTGTTATAGCAGAGCACTCAGCTGTAAAACACTCCCCTGCCTCTTTCACTAGCATATGCCTGGGAAGCAAGGACATTGTCAAGTAACTCTTCCCTGGGGTGAGTATCTGTAAATGGAAAGGAGAAAGAAATAAAAGACTCACTGAACTCTAATGGAAAGGTTTCCCGGTACAGAACCTAGAATAGGGACTGTGGTATAAATGATTCAGCTGAAGTTAATAACCTGAGGCACTGATGTCTTTTGGAGCTGGAGTCCCTCTGGGCTAAGTCTGCTGCCACCCCTCCACAGGGTCACCCTCTGAGTGATTTCAGCTTGTTCTTTGGCACAGTCTCACACTTAATGTGCATCCAGTAAAACCCCAGTGAAAAGCAGAATCTGGGGGGGGTGTGGGCATTCAGGAAGTTTGGTGTTTTTGATTTACTGATGGAATAATACCCTCCAAGCCTTGTTATTGAAAAAATTTTAGGTTCATTTTGTACTTTCTAGAGTCTGGTATACATTTCCCAAATTAAGATGTAGTAGAACATTGTTATGGACATTAATTCTCATCACATAGGGCCACTGAAGGCAGTGTTTGGAAGATTGCTGCAACGCACAAATTACAAATTTTACTTCATTTTCTACTTTCTAGAGTCTGGTATACCTTTCCCAAATTAAGATGTAGTAGAACATTGTTATGGACATTAATTCTCATCACATAGGACCACTGAAGGCTATGTTTGGAAGGTTTTTGCAACTCACAAATTACTTGTCTGGCTCTCTTTCTTGGCTGCTTCCAGAGCTAAGACACCTTACTTTGCATCTATATGCTTAGCCCAGAGCAGATTCTGCTATCAATACTATTCTCTGTGATAGGTATTTAGGGGCAGGGAGATGGGGGCAGGGTCGGGGGAGGCTTTTCCACACAGCTTAAAGGCAAAATCTGTGTTAGTTTCACTATAATTTGTTTTTCCCTTGTCCAATGTTCCATCTTGTAGCCCAGAGCCCTAATCAAGTTTGCTTAGTTGTAAAGAGCAAAGATCTCATTCAAACACCCCAAATTGTAAAAATAAGAGTGAATTATGTAAAAATAAGAGTGAATTATCCAAAAACAGCATTCATCAGAAACCCCAGCAACTTCAGGGGCCTGTTACCCCCCCTCACATCTTCGCCACACAGCTTTCTCTTCCTAATGGCGTCTCTGCTTCTCTTTTTGAATCTATTTAGTTCTCTTCTCTTTGCTGACTAGTGTCCTCCACTCATATTTTTTGCTTCCTTATAACTTCTCCCTGAAAATGGCTTGCCTTCTTCTTTACTCTTGGCATCCTTTCTGCTTCTCATTTCACCACGAGCTAAATACTCTTCAACAATTTCATTGTATAAATTTCTGATAATGATCTCACTTATACTTTCTGTGTCAGGCCTCAAATTTCTAAGTAGTTGATGAACTTCCATTCCTGAGTTAGGTGTCTGTCCTTGATTCAATCAGTCATGGTTGGGTGGTAGAACAAAGGTCTGAGGTACTAGTACTACCCATGGTGATTCAATCCCTTTCTCTCCTTTGTCAGGGATGCCGGTGGCCAGTCCCCTTAGAAGGACCAATACATTGTCAGCAACATGAAGCACAATGAGCCATTCAACACAGGCTTGACATACTTATTGCCGTGAATCTGGCCTCTTGAGTGTTATTTTCCTCATCTGTAGGTAGGGTACTGACAATAGCTCAGGGCTCCTGTAAGGATTACAGATATAAGTGAGTAGGACAATGTTTTCCATTTTTAAATCAAAGATACAATTAGTTACAATAGTAGTGTAATTAGTAATAACAGTTGTATAATCTCAGCAGTAATGGCTGTAGTGATAACAGTAGCATTTTGGTAGTAATAGTTGTAGTATTAGAAATAAGAAATAATAGGAAGAGTAAGAATAGGTGAAAAGTATTTGTTTAGTTGTGGAGTTCTGTCCAGGAAGAGAAGCTGTGTCTTCTTTAACCTTTGCTGAGTCCCTGCCTTAAAGACCTGGCCAGAACTTCATTTCTTGAGACCAGGTATGCAAGAAACAAAAATAAAGCTTACCAGAACTAAGAGGGGGCAGAGAATTAATTTATTTGTTTAAATAACTGAAGAGTCGGGACATGGTCCTGTGTATAAACTTTATAGCCATTGAACAGTCACTCCCCATTTCCTTCTTCCACCAGCTCCAGGAATCTACTAATCTGCCTTCTGTTTCTATGGATTTCCTCATTCTGGATATTTCATGTAAATGGAATCATACAATATGAGACCTTTTGTGTCTGGCTTCTTTCACTTAGCATGATGTTTTCAAGGTTTGACCACCTCGTAGCATGTGTCAGAACTTCATTCCTTTTGATGACTAAATTGTATGCATGTAATACATTGTGTTTATTTATTCATTCATTTTGAAGGCTCTCATTTTATTACTCTAATTTGGATTATAGCTAGAATATCCTGCCAGGTCTGCTGCATTGCTCAACCACACGAAACAACATTCACTTTTTATTCTGTATGAATAGCACCCTACCCCCACCCCCAGGGTTACACAACACAGGGAATCTGCTCCTAAGCAGAAGCTTTATCATACCTTATCTCAAATGCATACTGATTATGCTGGCCACCTACATTCCTAAAGCCCATCTTTGAGCATATCATCCCCTATTCAAAACCCTTTGATGATTCTCTTTCACTTACGTGCTAATTAAAATAACAATAGCTATAATGTATTAAATTCTGGATATATGCCAGACATTTTTGCTATACTCTTTACGTGAATTATCTCATAATTCTCATAACAAACATATAAAGTAAGTATTCTTCTTCCCATTCTATAAGTGAGGAAACTGAGTCACAGCATAATTAAAATCTTTTCCAGGGTCACACAGCAGGAAAGTTTTGGCAGAACTCCAATGGCAGAAAGACCCTAAGGTAATTTCCTATGATCTCCACCTTTTCCTTGAGTGCTGATTGGGCCTGTGACTTGTTTTTAACAAATAGAATAAAGCAAAAAGTGATGGGATGTCATGTCCATGATCACCTCATATTGTGTAAGTCACTGCTTAGGATACTGGAGCTAGAGACTCTCCTTGATGAAGTAATTGGTCATGTTGGAGAAGCACATATGGAAAAGAACACTAGACAGCCTCTAGGACCTAAGGGTGGCCTCTTTCCTCAAGTCAGCAAAAACCTGGGACCCTTAGTTATACAGCCACAAGGAAATGATTCTGCCAACAACTAAATGAACTTTGGAAGTAAATTCTTCCTCAATCAAGCTTTCAGATGAGAACACAGCCTGGAGGACACCTTGATTATAGCTCTGTGAGACCCTGCAGAGGACTCAAGTAAGTCACGCCCAGACTCCAGACCAACGGAAACTTGAGATAACAAATGTGTGTTGTTTTAAGCCACTTGGTTCATGGCAATTTATGACACAGCAATAAAAAACTAACACAGATTTTAGTACCTGCGAGTGGGGTGCTGCTGTAACAAATACCTGAAAATGTGGAAGTGGTTTTGGAACTGGGTAGTGGGTAGAGGCTGGAGGAATGTTAATAAGTATGATAGAAAAAGACTCAAGTGCTTTGAACAGACTGTTAGTAGAAATGTACACTTGGAGAACACTGCTGGTTAGGACTCATAAGGAATGAGTGCATGATTTTGGAAACTGGAGGAAGAAGCATACTTGTTTTGCAGTGGGAGAAAGCATAGCAAAATTGTCTTTTTAATTTATGTATATGCAGAACTTGTAAGCGATGAACCTGGATATACAGCTTAGGAGACTTATGACTCTTGCAAGTTTATCTTGAACTATTGAACTAAATTTTCCACAGCGAGGTTCCTTTCATCTACCAGCCCAGTGTGTTCCAGACACATGCAAAACTCTCAGGTTCCTGAACTGCATCTGCACATCCCTGCCTCTGCACCTTGGAATATTTTTGTTTATTTTTTCCCCTTAGAATTCTCTTCCCTTTCCCCATAATTCCCCATGCTTCAAAGTACAGCACAAATGCTCTCTCAATACCGAATTGTCTGGCCCGAATTATTTTTATCTGTTCTGTATAATTTGGCCTCAGTAACTCTGCTGGGGGTCAGAGTTCAATGCTTACATGTTGATTGTGCCTGCTAGATCATAACCTTCTTTTGTATGTGTGCCCTTCTTTTTAAAAAAATGTAAACTGCTTTATTGAAGTATAATTCCATACATATTTTTAAATTAATTTTTATTGGAGTAGAGTTTATTACAATGTTGTGTTAGTCAATCAGTTATACATATACATACACTCTTTTTCAGATTCTTTTCCAATATAGGTCATTACAGAGTACTGAGTAGAGTTCCCTGTGCTATACAGTAAGTCCTTATTAGTTATCTTTTTATATATAGTAGTGTGTATATGTCAATCCCAATCTCCCAATTTATTCCTCTCCCCTGCCTCCCCACTTTCTCCCTGGTAACCATAAGTTTGTTTTCTACATCTGTGACATACATATTTAAAGTATACGATATGACGAGTTTTGACAAATGTATATATATGTGAAATCAACATCATAATGAAGATAATGAACATATCCATCACTCAAAAATTTCCTCATGTCCCTTGGTAATGGCATCCTCCTCAGACTTCCCATCCCTCCTTTCAAGGGAAATCAATGAATGATTTTTTGCCACTAGATTAGTTTGAATTTATAAAAATGCAATAATGTAGTCTGTACTTTTCCTCCTCAGCATGATTATTTTGAGATTCATCCACGTTGTTGTGTGTACCAATAGCTTATTCTTTTTGTTGCTGTGCAGTGTGATATTGTCTGGTTTCGTCACTGTTTATGTGTTTAACTATTGATTCATATTTGGGTTGTTTCTAGTTTTAGGTTATTACAAATGAAGCTGTTATGAATTTTCATGTACAAGTTTTTGTATGAACATACGTTTTTATTTTTTTTGAGTAATTTCCTAGGAGTGGAATGTTTACATCATATGGTAGGTGTATGTTTAATTTTTAAGAAAGTATCAGACTATTTTCCAAACTGACTGTTCCCTTTTTACTTTCCTGCCATTAGTGCATGAGTACTCCATTTCCTCCATATTCTCCTCAACCCTTAATCTCAGCCATTCTAATAGGTGTGAGGTAGAACCTCATTTTGGTTTTAATTTGCATTTCCCCAATGGCTAATGAAGTTGAGCATCTTTTAATGTGCTATTTTCCCAGTAAAGTGACCATTCAAATCTTTTGCTTACTGTTTTAATTAGGCTGTTTTCTTATTATTAAATTTTGAAAGTTCTTTATATATTCTGGGTACAAGTCCTTTGTCAGATATATGCTTTGCACATATTTTCTCAGTCTGTGGCTTGCCTATTCATCTTCTTAACAGTGTCTTTTCCAAAGCAGATTATTTTATTTTTAAAATTTTAAACTGTCCTTCATAGCCTATGGCCACTATCCAAAACTCCATTGCTTCATATATTATTTTGGTCTTTTGGTTGTTTCGGGAAAGAAGGTGAATTCAATCTGTGTGATATTGCATCTTGGTCAGAAGTAAAAGTTCTCAATCATAAGCTTGCTGAGCATAGAGAATAGATCTTTGATTATCTGTGTCCTCCTCCATATGTAGTAAATTATCTTGTACATAGTAAAAGTCCAAAATAAATGTTTGTTAAAGAGTTGAAATTAGTTTAAAAAGTAAAAACAAATGTAAATCTCCTGTCTCAGGTTGTTTATGTATCTATAACAGCTTTCTCTTGAAAGTAGAGTGCAGTAAAATGAAAATTCAGTTTAGTTCAAAACACAGAGCAGACTTTTATAGCTGCAGAGGATTTTATTTTTTTCTTGTAATTAATGAATAAATATTATTATTTTACTGCATAAAAATCAATGACAAACTGAACAGCCTTCATGGAACTTTGTATTGCTAGTGATAAACAAATAGCTCTTAAATAAGTCTGAATATTCTTTATAATTTTCTTTTGTCAGCAGTTTTTTTCTAATTTACTAACTTTTCAGTACAAGAAATACAATAAGAGTTTTAAACTTTTTACTCTTTAAAATTTATAAATATTCAATCATATTGACCTATTTGTTGAATTGAATTGGTTTGTGGTCATATGACACATTTAAGATCCTGGAGAGCATATTACAAACCAATCTTTTATTATTATTGGAATTAAAGACAGAAGTTTTAACTCTGACTTTTCTTTTTGTAATAGTTTTTGGAAGGGATGTAATGAAATATAGGGTAATACTTAAACTGTACATTGCCTTTCAGGTAAGTCTATTCAATAAATGACATGTATTTCAAGTACTCAGCATTGATCTACCACATGGAAGATACACAAAGATGGTAGTGGTATTTATTATTGTTGTTGTTGTCATTGTTATTGTTATGCTGACTTGAGCTGTTGTAATTCTATTAAACTTAAGTACACATTTTGCTTTCACTTTGTGTTGTGACTGGGCTGGCACTGTTGATCTCACACAAGCTGTTTCCTCTTTCTGAAAAATTTGTCCCTTTCTTCTGGTTAATTTCAATACCTCCTTCAGCTCTCAGATTAAGTGTTGCTTCTGGAGGATACCTTCTCTAATCACTTAGCCTATGTCAGATTCCTTTATTTAAGCAAATAATCATGTTCTTTAACTTACTTGGTAATAATAGATTTATTAATATGATCATCTGATTAATAGCTCTCTTGTCCACTAAACTGCAAGCTTCAGGAGAGCACAAGTCTGTTTTTCACATACTACAGTGCTTAGCACATAGTAGATAATCACTAAATATGTTCTGATGTGAAAGTAATGAAAGTAAATAATAAAAGGTTTATGATAAAATTCCACAGCCCCCAAAAGCTACTCACAGAAAGCAGGCTTATCTTTGTCAGTTATTTTGTGTATCTTCTGTAAGCTGACTTGCTAGGGATGATTAGCTTGACTAGCTTGAAGCCAGGATTGGAGTGCATGGGCAGCTTTGCTTAGATTTGGGCTTCTTTGCAAAATCCTCCTTAACTGGGCTCTTTGATAGCTTTTCTTCATTTCCTACTCCCTTCACTAACACTGTATTTTCCCCTTTTCTCTTTGCAGCTTTCTGGGCTTGGAAATTTGTTTGGATCAATGGATGGCTGAAGGTACAGGAAAACTGGTTCTCTCAAAATATACTACAAAGCAACAGTAATCAAAACACGATGTTACTGACATAAAAACAGACAGGTAGACCAAAGGAACAGGATAGATAACCCAGAAATAAGTTGACAAATTTATAGTTAGCTGATCCTTGACAAGAGTGTCCAGAACGCAATTGGCAAATGATAGTCTCTTCAATAAATTATACTGGTAAAACTGGATAGCCACATGCAGAGGGATAAAATTGGACCTTTATCTCATACTGCATTCATAAATCAGTTCAGAATGGATTAAAAGCATAAATGTAAAACTTGAAAATATAAAACTACTAGGGAAAAATCTTCTTGACACTGATTGTTTTTAAAAAACGTGATTCCCCAAAGCACAGCAAACAAAAATAAACAGACAAGTGGGATTGCATCAAACTAAAAAGCTTCTGTGCTGCAAAAGAAATACTCAACAGAGTGGAGACAACCTACAGAATGAGAAAAAAATATTTAAAAACCATACATCTGATAAGGAGTTAATATCTGAAATATATAATGAACTCAAGTAACTCAACAGCAAAGAATTTAAAATCCAATTTAAAAATTGGCAAAGGACCTGTTTAGACATTTCTCGAAAGAAGACATATGAGTGGTCAACAGGTACATGACAAGGTACTCAAAGTCACTAATCATAAGCAAAATTCAAATTAAAACCACTAATCCAAAAAAATATATGCACCCTGGTGTTCATTGCAGCATTAGTTACAATAGTCAAGATATGGAAGCTACCTAAGTGCCCATCGATAGATGAATGGATAAAGAAGATGTGATATAATATACAATGGAATGTTACTCAGCCATAAAATGAAATCTTGCCATTTGTGACAACATGAATGGACCTAGAGGGTACTGCGCTAAGAGTAATGTCAGACAGAGAAAGACAAATACTGTATGATTTCAGCTATATGTGAAATTTTTTAAAAAATGTACAAATATAACAAAACAGAGAGAGAGTCATAGGTACAGAGGAAAAACTGGAGGTTGCCAGAGGGGAGCATGGTGAGGGGAGGAGAGAAGTAGGTGATGAAGAGTAAGAGGTACAAATTTCCAGTTACAAAATAAATGAGTCATGGGTATGAAATGTATAGTGTGGTAATATAGTCAAGAATTATGAACAACTTTTTTTTTATGTAATAACTTTGTATGGTGACAGATGGTAGCTAGTCTTACTTTGGAGATCATTTTCAAATGTATAGAAATATCAGATCATTGTATTATATATGAGAAACTAACATAGTGTTGTAGATCAATTATGCTTCAAAAACGAAACCGACAAAAAAAAAAAAACAACTCATAGAAAAAGAGATCAGATTTATGGTTACCAGAGGTGGGGAGTAGGAAGAGGGGGAATTGGATGGAGGTAGTCAAAACTACAAACTTCTGGTTTTAAGAGAAATAAGTACTAGTGATGTAATGCAGAACATGATAAGTAGAATTAACAGTGCTCTATGTTATACGTGAAAGCTGTTTAGAGAATAAATCCTAAGAGTTCTCATCAGAAAAAAATACTTTTTTTTCTTTTTCTTTTATTTTGTATCTATATGAGATTAAGAATGGTCACTAAACTTACTGCGGTCATCATTTCTTGATGTATATAACTCAAATCTTTATGCTGTACACCTTAAACTTATACAGTGCTATATGTCAAATATATCTCAATAAAACTGGAAGGAAAAAAGAAAATGTATATAAAAATATCATGTGCACTTTAAATATATACAATATTTATTTGTCAGTTATACGTCAATAAAGCTGGAAAAAAAAGAAAAACTGAGGCTGGAGAGGTAGACAGTGGATACATGTCATTAAGACTAGGTAGATCATGCTGAAAGCCATTAAGAATAGTTTATGTTATAGGTGGTAGAGAGTCAATTGTAGGATGATTCAAATAATGGTTTTATTAAAAACTAGAATAATAATGATAATAACTGAGATTTAGTAAGCTTGTACAATGTGCAAAGTTTTATTCTGGAAGATTTACTTACACATCTTCTGTAATTCCTCAACATCCCTATATTCATGTAAAGCTAATTTTCATAATTATCCATATTTTACAAATGAAGAAACTGAAGTTTCAAAATATTGTAATTTCTTAAGTCACATAGCCAGTTAATGGCAGAGCCAGGGACATGAATGCAGTGTTACACAATCCAAAAACCAGTCACTTTAACCCCGCCCTCCAGGATGCAGTGTGACAAAATAGGGAATATATTTCCCTTATACTCTGATAATCTAAATAACTTGGCACTTCCAGAGTAGCAGTTACTTTAAATGTCTTGATTTTATTTTTATTTTTTGGAAGAAAGTACACATGGAAATTTCCATGGACATGTAATACAAGTCCTCACAAAATCAACGGAGACAATTATGTGATGAACAGTCACATGAAGTTAATAAAATTTTTTTGATCATTTTGGTGATCACTTAAGATGTCAGAATTGGTTATGAGCAAATAAATGTAGACATTAGACTTTGTGTTCCCTTGCCCACTTGTTCAGCAAAATCAACCACAAGTTTTGAAAATGAAAAAATGAGGTCAGCATTATTTATATTAAAACAAAACTTGAAAACATCCCGAGGTTCTTTTTTTTTTTTTTTTTTTGTGGTATGCGGGCCTTCCTCTGTTGTGGCCTCTCCCGTTGCGGAGCACAGGCTCCGGACGCGCAGGCTCAGCGGCCATGGCCCACGGGCCCAGCCGCTCCGCGGCACGTGGGATCCTCCCAGACCGGGGCGCGAACCCGGTTCCCCTGCATCGGCAGGCGGACGCGCAACCACTGCGCCACCAGGGAAGCCCCCCCGAGGTTCTTTAAAAGGAATTGATTAAATAAGTTGTAGTATTGCTATGCAATGAAATAATCTACAACCATTAAAAGACTGTTGTAAACCTTTAAATGTTGGCTTTAAAAAAGTTAAAATTATATTAAAGGAAAAAGCAAATCATAACATGGATGCAAACATGTTTGTATATTAGTGTTTCATGCACAATGTCTGGACAGTGGCTACCTTTAGTGGGATTGAGAGTGGGAACAGGGTGAAAGAACTGTATTAATTCCATACCATTCTCTGCTACTTGATTTGATTTTTTTTTATAACAAGCACATATTACTTTTGTAATAACAATTTAGAAATTTTATTTTCCTCTTAGAGAAAAACTATGCAAGTTCCTCTATCATTTTCTGCATCCTCAGACAAAGTAAAGAAAGAAGCTGAGATTTCTTTAATACCCTGCCAAAGTGTTTACAGATTTTATTAAAGACAGAAGCAATATAAATATTTACAAGCAAAACTCGTATAGCCATGTTATGGAGAAAAGACTATTTTTTGTATGACTCATATTGAATTATCTAAAGCATAAAATAAAAATGCAGGCTTTCTATACAACCCACAAAGTAATGAAAAAGCCACGGGAATGTATCCTTATAGTAATTTTGAAAGAAGTGGTATTATAGTGGGAAATGAGAATATTCTACAGCAGCAGTTTAATTTAGTTTCCTTAAGGTAGTGATAAAGTTCTTTAAGAAACTTTGTAGATGTTTTAAGTTTAAACCTCATGTAGAATTCTACTGATGTATTGATGTAGACATAAGGTTCTTTCAAAATGAGAAAAAAGCTTTTCCTATGTTTTTATGGTAATTCATTCTGGTTACAATTACTGAAACAGTGTTTGTGAATAACCATTGCCTTCAATTAAAAAGAATTGTTCTAAATTTGAGTCTGGCTAATTAACTAAAACTTTGGAATCTGTTTTGGAGGAAAATTTGACTCAATGTTCTTAATGTTTTTTTGGCCAAGCCATGCGACTCGTGGGATCACCACTGGACTGCCAGGGACTTCCCAATGCTGTTAATGTCTACATAGCACCTTCCATTATCCTTGGTTTACCACAATGTTGAAGGGATTCAGTTTTCTCAGATTTCATTGGAACATATGATTCTTCCTTTCAAGGATCAAATAAAAAGTTCATAGTCAATGATGACTCTAGAAAATTATGATTAAGCTTGCTTTTTCGAATAACTCAATTTATTTTAATAATACAAATAAATGAATCACATGGCTTATTGCCTGCAATTAATTAGCTTCTTTCTTAAGATTCATCTAGGTTTCAGATGTAAAGAAAGCATTCTCTCTAGGTAAACCCTAGCCCTGGGTACACAGCCTGGCAAGCAGAGCAGAGACTGGATTTCTGCCTTCACTCTCTTTTTCACCTTAGCACATTAGGGCAGTGCACAGCCTGCACAATCTTACTCAGTGGCCCTGGGTTAAATAACAAGTGAAATCTTGGGCATGAAAGAGATTGCCTAAAAAGAGTAGTTAGAATGAGAAGGGTTGTCCGCTGAATGAGGGCTAAGGAAAACCAAAGTTTAAGTGGTGGGAAAAAGGAGGTGTTGCCCACAAAAAGATGTAGAAAGACCAGTCAGGGAGATTAGGGGGAATGTGTTATGGAACTTGAGAAACACCAATATTCAAGGAAGAGTTTCAAATAGCGTCAAAAGCTGCAGAGCAGGCAAGTAAAATGAGATGGAAAAGTTCCCATTGAATTTATCAACATTATACTAATAAAAACTAATTAATTACATTAGCACTACAACCCTTTTAATCACCATTTATTACTTGTAGATTAAGAATGCTGTTAGGGTCTTAAAAGGCTAGTGTCTGAGTCATCAATATGAATACCACTGCTCTTCTTGGACACTGGCTGTGTTGAAATGTACAGTCTAATAAAGACTTATGCACATAAACTGCACAAATATTGGATGATTAAGTCTGAAAAATAGCTACCTTTTATCTGGCTTCCTCTGTATGCTAGATACTCTACATGTTACCATATTTCAGCCTCACAACAACATTATGAGGTAGATATCATTATATGAATTTTACAGATAAGGAAATGGAGATTCAGAGTTGAGTTACTTGTTCAAGAATGAATAGAGATAAGTGAGTGAATTAAAATTTTGTCCCAGGTCTGATGATTCCACAGTCCACACCTTTTCCTCTGTCTGTGCCTGCAGAATTCTAAGCTTCTGCTTAAACACTCCTTGCCTCTGGTATTCACTCCTGACTATCAAGAAGCTACCAGCTAACTGCAGGGTTTTTTGAGAAATTATATGACCTCTTGCTCTGGTAGCCTGGAATGACTCTTGGTAGATGAACGCCACATCATCCCAAATCCAATATAAACAAAACTGGGGCTTGTTTTACAATGCAGACCCTGCCAGGCAGTCTAAGTGGTGGTGCTTATTTTCACAACTGCAACGATTATTGTCCTTAAATCAAGACTGTGTCATTGGTCTATAAATCAAAGATCAGATGTTAAACTATTGATCTACCAAGTTAGAAGACAAGAACAAACGTCACTTTAAAAAGCTGTAAAATTTCCACTACTACCAAATTATCCATGAACACAGGACTTTATCTTTCCTCTATATTCTAGAGACAAGTCCTAAATTATATATTACAAATCCTATGTATGGGAAGAGTATTTAAGTCTCCAGATCCTAGAAGATTCAGCATTGAACTGACACTTGATTACATGAACAAATAAATTCTTTTATTGCTTAAGCTAATTCAAAATAGACATTTGACAAAATACAATATCCTTTCATGATAAAAACGCTCAACAAACTGTGTATAGAAGGAACAAATCTTAATTCAATAAAGGCTATATATGATAAGTCCACAGCTAGTATCATACTCAATGGCAAAAGTTTGAAAGCTCTTTTCCAAGTATTAGGAATAAGGCAAGGATGCTCGCTCCTACCACTGGAAGCCTTAGCCAGAGAAATCAAGCAAGAAAAATAAATAAAAAGCAACCAAATCAGAAAGGAAGAAGTAAAACTGTCTCTGTTTGCAGAAGGTATTATATGTAAGAAATCCTAAGCATCCACTAAAAAGCTGTTGGAACTAATCAGTGTATTCAGTAATGTTGCAGAAAACAAAATCAAAATGCTAGAAGGGAGTTGGAGTGGATATTGATTTAGCTAATCTGTAGTAACCATTACATTATAATGAAAGGTTGATCACAATTTTCCTTTTCTCCCTGGCTATATTTTTCTGATGAAAGTACTTTATATACTGTGTATTCTCCTTTTCTTTCATTCTTTAGTTGTTGTTATTTGTTTGATTCTTCTAATGTCTATATAATGCTTATTCTGGTTCCTTTTTTGATTATTTATCTTAAGCAGTTGACTTTTTCCTGGACCAGCTGTTTGGAGAACCTGCTTGTGGTGAAGGAACAGAGAAGTACTTAAGGTTAGTAGGAATTTTCCTACCTCCCAGAGTGGCGTGTGTGAATTCATTTAGCCTTTATTTCTTTCCACACACTAGAGATAGGCATCTACAGGCATCTGCAGGACTGTTCAAAATGTAAAGTTCCTCTTCTTCCCTATGCTCCTTAGGTGATTTTTTTCATGCAGTCCTCCCCACTATGTTTCTTGAACAAACAGCCTCCAGGGAGGCACCCATTGTTGGATGTGCACCCAGGGATCCCATGTGAACCTCAGCATGTCCCCTCCCTGAGAAGGTCATTTCGATGGCACTTTCTGAAATACCCAGCCATGGCTTTCATATTTCTGCTTTTTCCCCCGCAGCCCTGTTCAATACTCCACTGCTTTGGGCACTTCTGGCCTGCTTTGTGGTTATAGCTTTCTTCTGGCTCCCTTAAAGATGTGGTTTACAGCTTTCTTTTCATTCCCCTTGTTGGTTTTACATGATTTATAAGAGGTGAGGGAAAAGGCTGTTTTCACAGTAACATTTTTAAAAGCTACCCTCTTCTTGAAACTTTCTTCGCTCTCCTCCGTGGCCACCTCTGTTACTTGTTGCTTCTTCTTGGTCGCCTTTGCTCGATTTTCTTCCTTGTTTTCAATCTATAACTGTTGGGATAGTACAGGATTCAATCTTTAGAACTTCTCTTCTCCTTCTGTGCTCACCTCCAGTGGTTCCCCTGCATCGGCAGGCGGTCGCGCAACCACTGCACCACCAGGGAAGCCCCCCCGAGGTTCTTTAAAAGGAATTGATTAAATAAGTTGTAGTATTGCTATGCAATGAAATAATCTACAACCATTAAAAGACTGTTGTAAACCTTTAAATGTTGGCTTTAAAAAAGTTAAAATTATATTAAAGGAAAAAGCAAATCATAACATGGATGCAAACATGTTTGTATATTAGTGTTTCATGCACAATGTCTGGACAGTGGCTACCTTTAGTGGGATTGAGAGTGGGAACAGGGTGAAAGAACTGTATTAATTCCATACCATTCTCTGCTACTTGATTTGATTTTTTTTTATAACAAGCACATATTACTTTTGTAATAACAATTTAGAAATTTTATTTTCCTCTTAGAGAAAAACTATGCAAGTTCCTCTATCATTTTCTGCATCCTAAGACAAAGTAAAGAAAGAAGCTGAGATTTCTTTAATACCCTGCCAAAGTGTTTACAGATTTTATTAAAGACAGAAGCAATATAAATATTTACAAGCAAAACTCGTATAGCCATGTTATGGAGAAAAGACTATTTTTTGTATGACTCATATTGAATTATCTAAAGCATAAAATAAAAATGCAGGCTTTCTATACAACCCACAAAGTAATGAAAAAGCCACGGGAATGTATCCTTATAGTAATTTTGAAAGAAGTGGTATTATAGTGGGAAATGAGAATATTCTACAGCAGCAGTTTAATTTAGTTTCCTTAAGGTAGTGATAAAGTTCTTTAAGAAACTTTGTAGATGTTTTAAGTTTAAACCTCATGTAGAATTCTACTGATGTATTGATGTAGACATAAGGTTCTTTCAAAATGAGAAAAAAGCTTTTCCTATGTTTTTATGGTAATTCATTCTGGTTACAATTACTGAAACAGTGTTTGTGAATAACCATTGCCTTCAATTAAAAAGAATTGTTCTAAATTTGAGTCTGGCTAATTAACTAAAACTTTGGAATCTGTTTTGGAGGAAAATTTGACTCAATGTTCTTAATGTTTTTTTGGCCAAGCCATGCGACTCGTGGGATCACCACTGGACTGCCAGGGACTTCCCAATGCTGTTAATGTCTACATAGCACCTTCCATTATCCTTGGTTTACCACAATGTTGAAGGGATTCAGTTTTCTCAGATTTCATTGGAACATATGATTCTTCCTTTCAAGGATCAAATAAAAAGTTCATAGTCAATGATGACTCTAGAAAATTATGATTAAGCTTGCTTTTTCGAATAACTCAATTTATTTTAATAATACAAATAAATGAATCACATGGCTTATTGCCTGCAATTAATTAGCTTCTTTCTTAAGATTCATCTAGGTTTCAGATGTAAAGAAAGCATTCTCTCTAGGTAAACCCTAGCCCTGGGTACACAGCCTGGCAAGCAGAGCAGAGACTGGATTTCTGCCTTCACTCTCTTTTTCACCTTAGCACATTAGGGCAGTGCACAGCCTGCACAATCTTACTCAGTGGCCCTGGGTTAAATAACAAGTGAAATCTTGGGCATGAAAGAGATTGCCTAAAAAGAGTAGTTAGAATGAGAAGGGTTGTCCGCTGAATGAGGGCTAAGGAAAACCAAAGTTTAAGTGGTGGGAAAAAGGAGGTGTTGCCCACAAAAAGATGTAGAAAGACCAGTCAGGGAGATTAGGGGGAATGTGTTATGGAACTTGAGAAACACCAATATTCAAGGAAGAGTTTCAAATAGCGTCAAAAGCTGCAGAGCAGGCAAGTAAAATGAGATGGAAAAGTTCCCATTGAATTTATCAACATTATACTAATAAAAACTAATTAATTACATTAGCACTACAACCCTTTTAATCACCATTTATTACTTGTAGATTAAGAATGCTGTTAGGGTCTTAAAAGGCTAGTGTCTGAGTCATCAATATGAATACCACTGCTCTTCTTGGACACTGGCTGTGTTGAAATGTACAGTCTAATAAAGACTTATGCACATAAACTGCACAAATATTGGATGATTAAGTCTGAAAAATAGCTACCTTTTATCTGGCTTCCTCTGTATGCTAGATACTCTACATGTTACCATATTTCAGCCTCACAACAACATTATGAGGTAGATATCATTATATGAATTTTACAGATAAGGAAATGGAGATTCAGAGTTGAGTTACTTGTTCAAGAATGAATAGAGATAAGTGAGTGAATTAAAATTTTGTCCCAGGTCTGATGATTCCACAGTCCACACCTTTTCCTCTGTCTGTGCCTGCAGAATTCTAAGCTTCTGCTTAAACACTCCTTGCCTCTGGTATTCACTCCTGACTATCAAGAAGCTACCAGCTAACTGCAGGGTTTTTTGAGAAATTATATGACCTCTTGCTCTGGTAGCCTGGAATGACTCTTGGTAGATGAACGCCACATCATCCCAAATCCAATATAAACAAAACTGGGGCTTGTTTTACAATGCAGACCCTGCCAGGCAGTCTAAGTGGTGGTGCTTATTTTCACAACTGCAACGATTATTGTCCTTAAATCAAGACTGTGTCATTGGTCTATAAATCAAAGATCAGATGTTAAACTATTGATCTACCAAGTTAGAAGACAAGAACAAACGTCACTTTAAAAAGCTGTAAAATTTCCACTACTACCAAATTATCCATGAACACAGGACTTTATCTTTCCTCTATATTCTAGAGACAAGTCCTAAATTATATATTACAAATCCTATGTATGGGAAGAGTATTTAAGTCTCCAGATCCTAGAAGATTCAGCATTGAACTGACACTTGATTACATGAACAAATAAATTCTTTTATTGCTTAAGCTAATTCAAAATAGACATTTGACAAAATACAATATCCTTTCATGATAAAAACGCTCAACAAACTGTGTATAGAAGGAACAAATCTTAATTCAATAAAGGCTATATATGATAAGTCCACAGCTAGTATCATACTCAATGGCAAAAGTTTGAAAGCTCTTTTCCAAGTATTAGGAATAAGGCAAGGATGCTCGCTCCTACCACTGGAAGCCTTAGCCAGAGAAATCAAGCAAGAAAAATAAATAAAAAGCAACCAAATCAGAAAGGAAGAAGTAAAACTGTCTCTGTTTGCAGAAGGTATTATATGTAAGAAATCCTAAGCATCCACTAAAAAGCTGTTGGAACTAATCAGTGTATTCAGTAATGTTGCAGAAAACAAAATCAAAATGCTAGAAGGGAGTTGGAGTGGATATTGATTTAGCTAATCTGTAGTAACCATTACATTATAATGAAAGGTTGATCACAATTTTCCTTTTCTCCCTGGCTATATTTTTCTGATGAAAGTACTTTATATACTGTGTATTCTCCTTTTCTTTCATTCTTTAGTTGTTGTTATTTGTTTGATTCTTCTAATGTCTATATAATGCTTATTCTGGTTCCTTTTTTGATTATTTATCTTAAGCAGTTGACTTTTTCCTGGACCAGCTGTTTGGAGAACCTGCTTGTGGTGAAGGAACAGAGAAGTACTTAAGGTTAGTAGGAATTTTCCTACCTCCCAGAGTGGCGTGTGTGAATTCATTTAGCCTTTATTTCTTTCCACACACTAGAGATAGGCATCTACAGGCATCTGCAGGACTGTTCAAAATGTAAAGTTCCTCTTCTTCCCTATGCTCCTTAGGTGATTTTTTTCATGCAGTCCTCCCCACTATGTTTCTTGAACAAACAGCCTCCAGGGAGGCACCCATTGTTGGATGTGCACCCAGGGATCCCATGTGAACCTCAGCATGTCCCCTCCCTGAGAAGGTCATTTCGATGGCACTTTCTGAAATACCCAGCCATGGCTTTCATATTTCTGCTTTTTCCCCCGCAGCCCTGTTCAATACTCCACTGCTTTGGGCACTTCTGGCCTGCTTTGTGGTTATAGCTTTCTTCTGGCTCCCTTAAAGATGTGGTTTACAGCTTTCTTTTCATTCCCCTTGTTGGTTTTACATGATTTATAAGAGGTGAGGGAAAAGGCTGTTTTCACAGTAACATTTTTAAAAGCTACCCTCTTCTTGAAACTTTCTTCGCTCTCCTCCGTGGCCACCTCTGTTACTTGTTGCTTCTTCTTGGTCGCCTTTGCTCGATTTTCTTCCTTGTTTTCAATCTATAACTGTTGGGATAGTACAGGATTCAATCTTTAGAACTTCTCTTCTCCTTCTGTGCTCACCTCCAGTCCTAAGACTCGATATTGCTGATGATTCCCAAATTTAATTTGTCTTCCTAACCTCTCCAAATGAGCCTCAAATTCATATGCCCATCCGCCTACTTATCACTGTCATTTAGGTATCTACTAGGCATCTCACATTTATCATGTCCAAAACTCAGCTGCTTTTTAAATTTCCCTGTCAGTCTTAGAACATCACCGTTTTTACCCAGTTGTTTCCCATCACATTAAAGAAATAAATCCAAGCCACTGGTCAATAAGGTCCTTCATGGTCTGGCTCTTACCTCATTGACTCATCTCCTGCTACCCTCTACTCCACCCCTTCTGTTCCAGCAATGCCGGCCTCTTTGCTGGTCCCCGAGAAACATCATGAGCTCCTGCTTCAGCCCCTTTACACCTGCTGTTTCTCCATCTTGGAACACACTTCTCCCAACAGTTGCCTGGCTGTCTCTCTAACTTCAGTTAAGATCACATTTTTTTCTTACAGGGGACTTCCTTCTCCATCTTATAAAAATTTGCCACTCAGATCAAACTCTATCCTCTTAACTTACTTTATCTTTTTTACAGCATGTATACTTGATATAAAAATTTGCATTCACCTGTTTATTATGTGTAACTAATGTGGACTCCAAGAGGGCAGGAACATGGTCTGTCTTGCTCTCTGACATGCTCATTTCACCCAGTGCTAGACACTTAGTAAGCTTTCAGTACAAGTGCAATGAATCAATCAATGAATTAATAAACAGGTAGACCTCATGTTCCTTATCTATTGAACCTGATGGTAGACTAGTGCCCAGATCCCTGATTCTTTGTTTCCTTATATTAAAGAGTTGAGCACCTGGACAAAAAACCTATATCTGTGAGGCATGCTCAAGTGCTAAAATGTTTGGCTGGGAATGTAGGACATTGGAAGTCACATTTTTTCTTGGCATCTGTGAATGATAGAATCAGGATTAGGACCCAGTGATTAAGCACAGCGTACATACTTCACTACTGAACCATCATGCTAATATCCTCTTCAAGTATCAGCATCTCTTGTTTGGACCATTTCAATAGCATCGCTTAACACTCTATAACCAGCTAACCTTTTTCTCTCCATCCTACACACAGAAATAGTGATCTAACATGCAAATCGGATCATGTCAACTTCTTCTTTAAACCTCGACTTAGAACCCATCCCATAGAGATACAACCCAACCTAGTACATAGAATGCCCGACTGACCTCCTCCCCTGACAATCCCATTTCACATTTGTGGGATCCCAAACCTGAATGAACTTCATACCTTTTTCACCATCCATGCATATGCTTTTCTTCTTTTTCTTTCTCCTCAGGGATCTCACATTTAGTGATCCTTTTGACTGCTGCTTTCTACTCCATCTGTATTCCCCCCACTCCTCCATTCTTTATCTAAATCCTTCTCTGCCTTGAAGACTCAGCTTGGGCACCACGTCTTCTAAGAAGACTTCGCCAAATAGTCCTCTACTTCCTTATATAGCTTGTACCCAAAGAGATAAAAGGAGAAACGGGAGGAAAAGGAGAGAACAAAACCCCAGACACAGTAAAGAAGGGTAAGAGAAGAAAGGAGGGGAGACCAGAAGGTAAAATGATACATTGAGGAATGATCTAGAATAAAGAAAAAGAAAAGAGAGGAAAAACTATAGACATAGCTGATGTGGTCTCAGAGGCTGTCCCTGGGTTTTACACAGTTTGAGAAATGACTGATCTCTGAGCGAAAAACCTCCTCTGTGCTGCCATGCTGCCTTACTGTAGCACTTGCAGTGTCTTCCTAGACTGTGAGCAACTTGGGGGCAGTGGCTTCTTCCCTGATAGCTCTGTCTCAGCAGTGCCTGGCACACCCTCAGCTCTGTAAATGTGTCTTGACTAAGTGGATAAACAAAGTGCCACCAGAGGGATCAGAGAAAGGAAAGTATCAACTCTGTTTAGAAAGAGGCAGGGGAAGGTTGTGAAAGGCTTCTTTATAGGACAAAACTTTTCAGCTGAAATGCGAAGATTAGTAAGAATTTGCTAAGTGTGCATTGGATACTTTGGAATGGAGGTGGGTTTATAATGATAACAAACACTAATATTTTTGAGCACTACCACCATGCAGGTGCTCGTCAAACAACTGTAGGTAAATATGCTCATGACGTCCTTACAACATACAAGGGAGGTGTATTTAATGATGGTTGTCTTTGTATAGATTAGGGAACAGTAACAAGGTAAGGTTCCCTCCTGTGCCCAAGATCACACAGCTGGAAAGTGGTGGAAGGAGGCTTTTAATCCCTACTGTGAGCAATGTGACTGATATTATTTACTCTAAATAGATTAAAGCACACCCTAGGAAAAACGATCCACAAAGACAACAAGAGCCACTATATAAAGCTATGTTGAGCCTTTCAGATAGTAAAATGGATGTCATAAATTATTTCTGCCTCCATGAAGAGGGAAGTCTCTTGTCAATTTAGTGAGCTTAGGAAACAATGGAATCACGTGCCATCTTATCAGATTACATTTACCTGGTTCCAGCTTCTAATGTCCCTCCCAACACCATCCCTAAGTGCTTTTCTTCCAGGGGTCACTGAGCCAAGCATAAATTGAAGATCTTTGGGGAAATATATGGAAAATAAAAGGTAAGCTACCTTTTCTAATGCTTACAGAACCCCTTATGGAAAGAACCATTATAGGAATTTGACATTAATCACCAAGTTTCTCCCTAGGGTCACAATTGTCAAATTCTTGCAACAGCTCTCCCAGTAACTCTCACCCTAGTGGTCCAATCCACTTCCATTTCCTTCACCCACTGCCAAACCACCAGAGCCAAACCCAAGCCTTCTTGTTCTCTAAAGCATAATTGCATATGCGTATATTTCCATTGACCTTAGAATAGTATCTTCCCTCTCCCTCCCAAGTTAGACGTCACTGCTTTTCATGAGACAGCACTAAACTCTCCAATCACTCACTGGGGTGAGGACAAGGCCATGGTCTGTGGTGACAAGTAGACTTGGGTTCCAAGTTCAAATTTCCCCTAACTCTGTTACCTTGGACAAGTCAACTCATTTCTCTGAGCCTCAATTTTCTCACCTGCCAAAAGAAGATTATCATAAGGATTAAATAAGACTTCTCATTTATGGGCCAACATATGGTAGAAATGCAATCAATATTAATTATCTTCATTCTTTTAAGATATGTGTGTGCAGCTTTCAGCTAACAGATCCTGTGTTTAATATTGTTTTAGTGAGGAAAGTGATATGAAAGGAGATGGTAAAGTTTAGTGCAAACCTGAGTAATGACTGCTATAAATCTGGGTTCTACTTTTTTAAGTTTTATTCAAAGTATCCAAAAGGAAGAAAATTCATCAGGAGGAACTTTATTACCCATTAGTAAGGCAAAAGGGGGTTATCCTATTTGCCAATGACCATAACAATTATTCCCCAAATCAATAAATTATATTGCTGAAAGTCACAATGAAATGATCCTTAACTCTGAAACACAGAACACTACAAAATTCTCACAAAAAATTAAAGGGACCTATTCTCTCCTGAAAAGGCATGCATGATTACAACATGCCTGCAAATGTGCTTTTCTGGAAGCTGCAGGTATCCTTACTGTGGGAAGGACACACGTCTGAATTAGAACCACTAAGAGCAGTCCTGGGGTGTGGGAATAAGTGGCCCCTTTCGCCACCCAGACAAAACCTTAAAATGTGACGCACCTGTTAGTGGTTTCAACAGCATACACAGTGCAGTCCTCGGCACCTCAAATTCGGTAGCCCAGAGATGACCTGGCTGGGGGAGGCTGACTCACTCTAACAAAGCTTATGAGACTGATGCATAAAACCAAAACGACCTCTTTGTGGCATCCTGAGAAATGTGGTTGTCAATTGTAGAAGACATTTCTGTAGTCCTGGCCAGGTTACAATTTCCCAGTAATCAAGTGAGGTAGGAAATCAGATAAAAATCAGATGGCTGCTTAGTATGTAGGAAACTAATTCTCTTAATCAACAAATATTTATTAAGTGACTCCTATTTGACATACGGTATATTATATTCTAAAGTTACAACAGGAAAGAGTATAATAAGAATAATAATAGCTATAGTAATAATTGCAATCACAATATATAAGTATTTACTCATATAGTGCTTACTCTGCATCAGAAACTGTTATAAGTGCTTTATATATATTAGCTCTTTTGATCCTCATAATAGCCTAATAGGTCATGGCTATAATCATCTCCAGTTTTCAGACAAAGAACCTGGAACGCAGGAGGTGAAGCTACGATTTCTGCATGTAAAGAGATTACAGTCTAGTTGACGATGTATAAAGTAAGCAAGCGATTCAATCTGATATAATAACTGCAGAGGTAAGGTAGGTGCTGGTGCTCTGGGGAGACACGAAGGGGCATCCAGGCCAAGGCTGAGGGATCAGGGAAAGTGGTACCCACGGGGAGATTGAGGAACACATGAGAGGCTGCCAGGGAAGAGAGGGAAGAAGGGGCATCGTAGAGGAAACAGGCGTTTGTGCGGTGTGGCAGGAGATTATCTCAGGAGGGGAGAGCAGATCTGAAATGACACTGCAGGACTTGGCAGGAGCCAGCTTATGAGGCCTTTGGAGCCATGTCAAGCATTTGAATTTTATACTGAATATAATAAGAAATCATTGAAGGGTTAGAAGCAGGAAAGTAACATAAAATTTATGATTTAGATAGATCTTTCTGGCCGTAGTATATAGAACGATAGGAAGGGAGATCGGGATGGAGTGGACCTGGGGGCAGGGAGATGTTGGCAAGCTGCTGCATGAGAAATACTGGGGCTTGCACTGTGGCCGTGGCCAAGGGGAGGGTGGGAGTGGTCACATTTGTGTCATTCATATGGCGGAACTGATGGAAGATCAGATCGGTGAACTCAAAATGTAGAAACTTTGGCAAGTTATCAGGAAATGCAGGAGCATCAAGCTCTGAAGTGTCTGTGCCTGTGTTGGGGGTTTATCTTCCTGATAGAGTAGCGATACCCACTCCCCATCAGCCACAGGGACCGCTCTCCTAGAGGCAGCTCCTCAGTGACTTCACTTTTGTTGTGCTTTGGAGGCTACCATGCTTTTCTGATGAGAGGTGGATACCTTCAGTTAGCCAGGTCCTTCACCTGGAAAGCATTCCACTTCCTCAAGGTGTTGCTGCATGACTCGGCCAATTCCCATTTTGCGTTGGTTTCACAGTGTAAGTCCCAGAAGACAAGCCTATTCTCCTTCTTCCCAAGTTACTAGGTGTACCCTAGCAGGTGTCTCCTGCACATCCACTCTCATTATCTTGGTTTCACAAAGTAACCTCCAGAACCTTCACAGTATGATCCCTGCAACAAGATGGTGAGTGGGGAAGTTGGATGGGGCAGGGGTAATCTGAAAAATGAAATAATTTCACAAGAGATATGAATGGTTAGTGGCAGGGCCAGTGCTCAAATTCCAAAGCCTTTGCTCATTTTACCACTCTGTAGTATTATGTTGCTTGAGTGAAGTCTTTAGAATCGTCTCCCAACACGTCAGTTGAATGAGAGCTATGCACTTAGCAAGATCACATTTATTTGTGTAATAAGCATTTATTATGTGTGTAAATGTATATGTATACACACACACACACACACACACACACACCCCTAAGTAAACTCTATGACAGTGGAGACCATATTTGCATATTTGTCTCATTCATTGCTGCTCATGTCATTTTTTTCATGAGGGATAGTCCCTATTCTAAAGGAGGTCACATGACAAGCAAGCGCCATGGCCGAGGTCTGTACCGACGCTGTTGTCCCTTTGCTTGGACAGTGAACTCTTCAAGGAAAGGTGTATGCCTTCCCATCTCATTCTCTCCGTGGTGCCAGCTTAAGGTAGGCCTCAAATCGGTGCCCCACGAATCCACCTGACTTAATTCATCTTCCTCTCCAAGTCCATGGACTCCAAGTCCTGACCTCCCTGCTCTGAATACAGATAATCTGATATGCTCCAGGCATGTATTTTTCTTTTCTGTCTCCCTATTTGATAGGAAAAGGTTACAGGCCCTCAGCTGTCATTCATCCTATGACAACTCCCTGGCAGTCTCCTACCTGTCTGTCACTTCCCACAGCCAGTGATATTTATCAGACTGGATTCCTAAAAGGTTACAGAGACAAGTGATAGGAAATGTCTGTTTGCTTCAGCCATAGTGAGACTGTGTCTGCTGCAGCTAAAATTTGGGGACGTGCCACAGTCCAACCCACAGAGATCCTGAGTTATCTCAAAAAGCACTTCAAGCTAGAACTAAATGAAAGGGAGCCATCTATATGGGACAGGGGTCTTCTTGGAAGGCTCCCTGGATAAGGTTCATAGACCCCAGTTCATGGTCATGTGGTCTTTCAAATGTCAGGGAGAGTAGGTACAGCATCTACCTAGAGGTCAGCATGATTGGTTCATGTCTGATACTCACCTTCACGTGTGTTCAGCAAGGCCCTTACTCCTCTGCGCCTCCGATTCCCTTTATATTGGGTTGGCCAAGAAGTTTGTTTGGGTTTTTCCATAAGATTTTACGGAAAAACCCAAACATTTTGGCCAAACCAATGAAATGGGGGTGTTGTACTAGACCTCTAAATCCTCATCCAAGTCTGACATCTTATTTTTCCTTCCGAAGGGACTACACGTGTGATGAGAAGGAAAGCAGCCCCCCTGTGGATCATTAGACCCCAATTGTGGTGAACGTAGGGAGGCTGAGAAGACAGGTTTAGGCTGAGATCGGGGGCTTGATTTAGCTGCAAGTTCTGAGAGACTCCATCACATGGAGTGCTACGTACTAGAATATCTGGATGGAAGACTGGTTCCCCATGGCCCAAGTCCTGCAGCCGAAGGATCCCATGAAAGCCACGAGTGACATCTGTCTCCCAGGATGTGGGGCAGCCGTCGGCTTTGGTGAGAGCTGCCAGCACAGGATGATAGATTGCTGCTCTCCTGTCCAAGGTTCTGGGGACAGTCAATCACTCCTGTTCTGGAGTAAAGGCCAGAGCAGGGGGAGGATGTGTAAAACATTCATGAGCAGATCCTTTGGACACCGAAACCCTCCAGGCTGTGACATTTGGGATTCCAGTGTGTGTGGGGTTGGGGGTTGGTAATCAGGCCTTAACCAATCAGCTCCAAAAAAGTCCTGCTAGTGGTCTGAGCCCTCTCTGGTCCCACCCCTGTGGCCCTGCTCAAAACCTCATGGTGCCACAGTTGGAGACTGTCTCCTGGAACTTCATACAAAAACATTACCAAAATTTTTTTTTTTTTCAGTTTAGGGATATTAGGAACTTCATATTCCCAGAACGTAGGTTCAATTCCGTATCCCTAGTAAGATGTATTAGGGGGGTCTCATAATCGCTGCCAACGCAACACCTAGATTATATTTTGGTCCAAGTGTCCCAGAAATAGGGTTGACATTTTCTTAGGCACTTATTACTACTTCCAAGCTTTTACTCCTCTTCTCTGTCCAAGCCCCCTGCTTTGTGAGGTTGTTGCCCACCAGCTACATCACCCTCATCACTAACATCTACCACACAGTCATTTTCATCCTTCCTTGAGAATGTAGTCACTGGGAATTTGCTATTTGTCCCATCTGTTCTTTGTTCCATTGTTCCTCTTTTTCTGCCGTTTTTAGGTTTAGTACGTTTTAGGATTTTATTTTCTTCGTTGGATATTAGCTGTAACTCTTCCTTGTATTATTTTAAACGTTGTTTTAGGGTATAGAATACACATCTTTAACTTATAACTACATTCAAATGATATTATATCACTCATAGTATAAGAACTTTACAACAGTATACTTTTTTTTCTCCCCTTCCGGTCTGAAGAGAAGGAGATGAAAGGCTCCAGAATAGTTGACCAGTCACACCAGACATCTCTGCCTTTGTTCAATGTTTGCTTAACTTTGAACTAAAGTAAAGCACATCTCTTTCCCAATTATCTTTTTTTAAGGGTAGATATAAAATCCTGATGGAAGAACTCACAGCATATTCTGGATTTTAGGTGTTAATCCTTGTAATTACAGGTAGAAAGATAATATTTAACATCCTATTCATGCTGTCTAACAGGAAGGGAATGAATTTTCAGATCACTCAGAGAAATTTCTCTCTTAGTTTAGATGTCCCATAATGAAGCAATTGTAAGAACGCATTTGTAATTGACCACACTAAACGAGGGTGTTCTGATTTAATTCTACCTTCCCTACCTAATCAGGCATATTTTCTATCCTGGCGAAAATCACATTTCTCTGGAACGTGCTCTTAATTGCACTGTGCTGTGGGCCCTGATAAATATTGCATGAGAGAGTGTGCTCTCTTATGAGGAACATCACAAACATTTGCATTTTAATGTGCACAATGAATCTCAGTTAAATGTCTCCAGTCTGTTTAAGGACTATTTCTCCCCACGTTACAGTCTCTTTGGAAGTACCGACGTTACAACAATCATAACCTCGAAAGGACTGCTGGCGAATAATCATGTGGACTTAATTACAGAAAAAACGCAAGTTACACCAGAGGAACCCAGAACCAAAGACTTGGGAGGGAAAGGAAGTGTTCTGTGTCCCACCTTGCTGCAGTGATGGGAGAGGGAAGGGAAGAATTTGCTCTTTTTTTTTTTTTTTTTCTTGAGAATTTTGGAAGGCTTTGCTTTTGTCCAGCAAAGAAAGGAAGTGTTCTGTGTCCCACCTTGCTTCAGTGATGGGAGAGGGAAGGGAAGAATTTGCTCTTTTTTTTTTTTTTTTTTCTTGAGAATTTTGGAAGGCTTTGCTTTTGTCCAGCAAATGTGGTAAAGTAACTGTATACTTACCTAAAGCTCTGCCATCCATCACACTGAAACGATACAGAAAGTTTCAGCTATGCTACATCTAAGAAAGGTCCCTAACCTCATACTACAATCTGAAAAGTATCTGTCAGATGTATTTTTATTTTTATCAAATTGAGATGGATCTGAAGTTGACAAAGAACAATGCTTCTTAAGATCAAAGTTCAGTGGATAAAAGGATAAGAATTTCTGAAGGCTCCAGTGAATATCTCTGTGCTTGGCTAATAAGACTGGAGCATAAATGGGACACATATAAAGCAGGGAAGACAAATTCATAGTTTATTCCAGTTCTATAGATTAGCAGAGATAGTAGGGCAAGAAGAGAAGCTGCATGACCGTACTTTAACATTGTCTTTTCTGGTCCAGCTTCCAAACAGGAGAGGTGTTATATGGACCTGAACCAACTTGTCAGCAATAGGCCCAATTCAGTAGAAATTATACATCTACCCACCAAACAGTATCAGGAGATGGTTCACTGCTACACAACTTCTCACCAAAGTGGGTAACGGACTCATGGCTATATGATGAAACCCAAAACCTAGGTGCTAGCCATCCTTGAAAGATTAAAACATATACTAAAATCAGTGAAGACACTCCTACATTTACAGAGAAATTCAGAAACAGAATTCCAGGGTTGCATATTCCCCAAGTTCTGGTAATCTCCCCTCAGATACACTTTTCACCCAACAGCAACGTTCCACCCAGTATCTAGAGAAAGAGGTTCTAGCGACTTTTTGAATGAATATGGAAGAGAGTCAAGAATATCCATCCTGTTCTATTTTGGGGAAATAGCAGGCTGAGATGAAACTGCCTCATCAAAGATAATTAAGGAGAAATATAACAGCCTGTGGTCTATGCACGATTCTAAAACAAATATACACATATATATTGAAAGGGACCAGAATACAATGCAATAATGCTATGAGTGGAAACAGATTTACCTTCCTGCCGTAAACAAAGGTATTTGAAAATACCATGACTTTTGGATATGGGGAACAGGCAGTGCAGGAATGTAATCTTTAGGGAGGATTATACTTTCTGGATGATAGTCTAGGGAGGACATCACAAGTGGAATATGCGTTCTCACTGAGTGAATGAGACAAAAAAAAAAAAATGAAGTATTGGAGAAAGTACTGGAAAGAGGAACATATGTAGATAAAGAATTCCAGAAGTTTACAAAGGGGTCCCCTGGAGTCTTTAGCTGAATAATAACCATCGCTTGTGTAAGCTGAAACTCCAAGTGGGATATAAAAGATTGATTCAAAATAGAAAATCTATTAATGTGATTTGCCATATGTATTAGTTTTCTATTCCTGATGTAATATATCACCACAGAGTTAATGGATTAAATAATAGGAGTTTACTCTTCAGAAGGTCAGAAGCCTGACGCAAATCTCACTGGGCTAAAAGGAAGGTACTGGTGAGGCTGTATTACTTTCTGGAGGCTGCAGGGGGGAATCACTTTCCTTGCTCATTTGAGTCGTTAGCAGAACCCAGTGCCCTGTGATTGCAGAACTGAGGTCTCTGTTTTCTCGCTGGCTGGAAACCGAGTGCTGACGCAGCTTCTAGAGTCCATTGCATTCTTTGGCTCATGGTTGCCTTTCCACATCTTCAAACCCAGCAACAGTGGGTCGAGTCCTTCTAATACCATATCTCTCTGACCCACTCTCTTTCATTTTTAAGAATCATGTAATTAAACTGGACCCACCCATATAATCCAGGATCGTCTCCCCATCTCAAGATCTTTAGGCTTAACCCCCTTCTGCGGAGTGCTTTTTACCATGTAGGCTACCAGCCACAGGTTCCAGGGATTCAGATGTAAACAGCTTTGTGCCTGCCACATCATGTGAAGAGACCGATGGAGAAAAACTATGGAATCGTTTCAGTAAATGTTAAAAGAATATTTGATGATATTAAACATTTGATCGTTACTAACATCTCTTAACAAACTAGAAATAGAAGAGATATTTGTTTTAACCTGACAAAGTAGCATCATAGGAGAAATATCCACAATATATAATGGACTACTACAAATGAATAAGACTAAAAGCAGAACAATGGGGAAAGGACAATAAGTGTTTACAGAGAAAGAAACATTTTTAGTACTTAAACTATATGTTCAGTCTCTTTAGTAATCAGGGAAATCCAATTAAAACCATGATGAAACACCAACCAGATTGACAACATTATGAAGTTACACAATTCCAAAAATTACAAAGTTGCTAAGGATATGGAACAATGGGAATATTAGCCCACTGCTTGTTGGAATGTAAATTATGTCCACCACTTTGGGAAAACAGTATGGCATTATCTAGAAAACTTGCAAATTTGTGTACTCTACAGTCCAGCTATCCTCTTTTAGAGATAATTGCCCTAGAGAAATTTTCCATGTGAGTGCCAGAAAATATGCATAAGGACACACATAACACATTTCTTACAATAGTAAAACACTGAAAACAAACCGAGTGTGTTACTAAATTATTATCTATGTGAACAAGAGAATACACTATGGCAATGCAAATAAATTAACTACGCATCTGAATAAATCCTGCAACTGCTGCTCTCTTGTTCTCTTTGTCGATGATTCACCCTTTGATTCTCTGAGTCTTGTTTCCTTATTTGCAAAATTAGAAAGTTTGGATGAGATGATCTCAAGGAGTCTTCTAACTGTAATGTTCATGATTCTCTTTATTTGCTTTTTTTCCTTAGAACATTAGAAGGAGTTTCATATGCTATTACTCCTAGATTGTGTCCACCCTCCTAGTTCATATTCTGAGAACACGCTTTTGTTTTATGTGATTAATCTGCTTGGCTCCTTGCAAAATGGATATAGACATACTTGATCACCAGTGAGCAATAAGGCAAGATATATGCTTCTAATTTCTCTTCTAAGATTATTACACATTCTGTGGCACCTAAGTCAGTGAGCCTTAGACTGTGGACACCAACTGTCAATGGAGGGAAAAACCTATTATCCTTCCCTTTCCGTCTGGAGGCCATCTGGAGTCATGACTGTGATTGGTCCTATTTGCTTCCTAGTGACCTTTGGCCAATAAGTGGAAGAGGAGCAAAGCTGAACTGAATGGGAGGGTGACTGGAGGAGCTTATGGAGGCATTTAACTCACTGGCTCAGAGATTTCAGAAAATGAGGCACTGAGGTGAGACAGCTAAAGTGCATCCGGGGTTTGATCCTCCTCTTGTAAGCTTTGGGTTTATTCCAGGAGTCAGTTTTCTCAATATTTGTGAATTTTGCTTTTGTTAGTTTTTTATACTCTTCATTCCAGACTGATAGTTTAATTGATTTTAGTCTTCGGCACCAAAGTTCTCTGAAATTAAGTGCCCGAAGGCTGTGGGACTCTCTGTGTCTCTGGGATCAGAATATGGGCTTGGGTGCCCTCTGCTGTTGGATGGGGTCAACGCTTTACCTGAGAAGATGGCAAAGAGCAGCCAGGCCCTCCAGAGCCAGGAAAAGGCCAGGACGGGAGAGTCAGGAGGAAGAGATGGCTCCTGTTCTGGACACTGCCGTAAGTGATGGAGTCTTGCATATTCCTATTATGGCATAAGGAGGCATTTCTGAAAACTTACAGGGACATCATAGATGTTAGATAAGGAGTTGTACTTGATATAAAGGCATATTCTCTATTAGAAAATGCAACACAGTTTTTAAAATGTTATACCGATATGCTCAGTAACAGTTTTTTGTTTTTGTTTTTTGTTTTTTGGTGTTTGTTTTTTTTTGCGGTACGCGGGCCTCTCACCGCTGCGGCCTCTCGCGTTGCGGAGCACAGGCTTCGGACGTGCGGGCTCAGCGGCCACGGCTCACGGGCCCAGCCGCTCCGCGGCATGTGGGATCCTCCCGGACCGGGGCACGAACCCGTGTCCCCTGCATCTCCGCGGCACGTGGGATCCTCCCGGACCAGGGCACGAACCCTTGTCCCCTGCATCGGCAGGCGGACGCGCAACCACTGCGCCACCGCGGAAGCCCCAGTAACAGTTTTTTATAACAAAAACTGTCAGGGTCCCTCCCGTTTGTCCTTGGACCACAACTTAGATCCACTTCTGACACAAACTGCTCTTGATTAAATACCCAGAAACTGGGGCTTCCCTGGTGGTGCAGTGGTTGAGGGTCCGCCTGCCGATGCAGGGGACACGGGTCCGTGCCCCGGTCTGGGAGGATCCCACATGCCGCGGAGCGGCTGGGCCCGTGAGCCGTGGCCGCTGAGCCCGCACGTCCGAAGCCTGTGCTCCGCAACGGGAGAGGCCACAACAGAGGGAGGCCCGCGTACCGCAAAAACAAAAAACCAGAAACCACTCTGAGACAAAATGTTGCAGGCAGGTTTATTCGTGGTTACTTTCAGGAGATACACCTATAAAGAAGTGAAATAGGCGGAATTGGGCAGAAAAAGAAGGTGACCAATAATGCAGATTATTACAACTGCGGCCTCAGCTAATCCTATGGATCTCTGGAGCTGAGATAGCCTTTTAGAATGTTGCAAATGGAGACAAGAGGGGCTGGGTCTTATATGTGTGCTTATGTGTAGGGAGACATTTGTTGCTCGTCTCTAACACTAAGGTTATCACCTTTTGGGGTTCCAGCTTTCTGTGGGTCTCTGATTTAATTTTCATTGAAACTATATGAGGAAGATAGTATTATTATTCCCCATTTGCAAAGATAAGTAAAATGAGTCTCTCAGAAATTAAGTAATACACCGAATGCCACACAGCTGGCCAGCCATAGAACCGGCACAAGAACAATCTCCAAGAGTAATTTTATATTTATTTGATTTGGCTTACTCTTAACGACCTAACAGCTTGCTGTTCCCCTTTACAATAGTGGTCTGCATATCCAGAATCCTGCTCTGGCAGAGATTGTTCTGCATGTTCTGCCTCTGCCCCTCATGTCACTACCCCTTCTTCTTGTTTCTCTTCCTCGCCAGTATCCCCTTGTGCAGAGATCTCAATTTCTCCAGGCTCAGCTCAGACAACACCAAACTTCTGCAAGGGATATTCAAACCTCACCTTAGAAGGAGGGCATCCTCCAACTAGAGATTACATAATTCTAAGATGCTATAATCCCCCCACCAGGAAATCCTCAGTGAGTGGATATTGTGTTACGCCACCCAGATCCCCTTCCAAGAGCCCAGGGACCTTGGTCTCAGCATCTGGAATTATCAGCTGCTCCTAATTTATAATTATGACTCTCACAGGGAACGGCCCTTTGCTTGGGGAGCTGCCTTATCCAAGGTCATGCTCCTCGTAAGCGGTGGCCCGTGGCCAATGACTGGCTGGTACAGGGACGTAAGACCCAGCCCCTCTTGCCTCCATTTGGAACTTTCTAAAAGGCTATCTCAGCTCCAGAGCTCCTCATAGGATTAGCTGAGACCTCAGTTGTAAGAATCTGCAGTTTTGCTCACCTTCTCTTTCTGCCCAGTTCTGCCTGTTTCACTTCTTTATAGGTGCCTCTCCTGAAAGTAACTCAAACAGCACAAAACAAAATGGTAGATAAGCTCATTATAATATTAATTACCACCAATGTAAATAGACCTTACTTGTTTGAGTTAAAAGAAAATGACTTTCAGCCTATGTTTTTAAAATTCCAACTATGTGCTGTTAAAAAAAAAAGCTGAAAATTTAAGGACAGAGTAAAACTTAAACTAAAAAGTCAGAAAAAGATAGTCCAGATACCTAATAACCTAAGGAAATCTAGTATGGTTATATTAATATCAGGCAACTGGGGACTTCAACTCTGGACTATGATGGTGTAACGGATTCCAGACTTGCAATCAGACAACTGAACTAAACATATGAAACAACTATTTTCACCTATTAGACAAGGGGCAGAACAGGACCGGGATTACTGAGAGAAGGAAAATAATGAATAAGGTAAGCCTGCTGGACGCTGCCTTTCTGTGTGCAGGCACTTTCTGGCAGTCACAAAAGCGGGGGAGCCCAAGCAAAGCACCACAGTGTCACTGAGATGAAGAGACAGCTCTTTGAGGTCTGGGAGACTGAGCTGGTGGGAGTGTGCAAGGCAAAGCACAGAAAGGAAAGAACCACAGAAAGAGATCCAGACACCTGCAAAAGTTTCCCTGGTTTTTGTTTTGTTTTGTTTTTTGCTAAATATCAAGCCATGAACACATAGGGTCACATCCCATGAAGCAGGACAAAGAAGGGAGACACCAGGTTACTGTAAACTGAACAAACAACCTCACATGGCTCGGAGATGTTTGAGGTTCCACCCCTTGGTGGAACAAGTAGACAGAAGGTTCTATCAGGAGGGTTCTAGAAGACCTGAAAAACACTATCAAACGTCTTGTTTTTATTGATATTTATAGGACAATACACCAACAATAGTGAAATATGCATTCTTTTTAAAAGCATATGAAACATTAACCAAGAAAGATCATATTCAAGGATCAATACATTTTAAAGGGTTAAAATCATAGGAAGTATTTCTCTTCCTTCAATGGCTGTGTGGGGAGTTACCAGGGGTGGGAGGGTGAGGGAAAACTGTGTCCTAAACTGCAGCCTCAGAGTTTTCCAGGGGTGAGTCCTGAGAGGTAGTACGTGCAGTGACTAACGAGTGCCACCAGGGGGAAGTATTTGCTTATGAAACCAACAAAGTGACCGATCAGTAACAGACTCAGATCCCAGATAGACTTCTGGATTATCTGGAGAAATGGGAATTGAAATATTCCAATGAAGTATAAAGGGAAAGACGCTGTGGCCGAATCTCTCCATGGCACGGTTCCAGCTCAGCCACAGCTGGACCACAACAGTCCACCCTCCCCTGCGGTTTACCCAGGAGCTGTGACATTTCCTGGTGACTTGGTCACAGATCTCCAGCAAGGGCTCAGAGGTCTAAATCATCTTCTTCATTAACATCCTTAACCTCCTTCCATCCCATCTTGTGGGCAACACCATCCAGCTGGGGTTTGAGAAATGTGAAAGGAGACAGACATAGGGTCCGATTGCTTCTTTTTGGACAGTTTTAAAAAGGAATCTGCATGACAAACTTCAGACTTTTTGGATTTAGCCTTATCTCAACTCTTAGAGAGCAGGGCAGACTGAAGTTCAAATTGTAGCTCTTCTATTTACTAACTGCATGAACTTGGATAAATGTCAACTCTCAGATGTCTGGTTTACTCATTTAAATATGGAGCTGCTGTGAAGATTAAATCAGAACATATAGGCCAAGCAACCAGCACATAGTAAGGGCCCCAGAAATGAGTTCCCTGTGTCCTTTTAGCTATTTTCTTAATCTACCAGCCTTATTTTACTGTGCCCAGCCTACTGTTGATGCTTCTGGGGATAGAAAGGATTTTAAGCTGTTTGTTCATTCCTGAAGCCACCCACGTGGCAGAGGACACTGTAATTTGCATTCCCAAATGCATTCTCAAATTTGCATCTCAAACAGCAGGTATTTCAATACCAAGGGTCTGGAGTGTTTCCTCTACCATAGTAGTTCTCAACTAGGGCTGTTGACTTTGCCCCCCAGAGGACATTGGGCAACGTCTAAAGACATGTTGATCGTCATAACTGGAAAGTTCTTGTTCATCTAAGGGGTACAGACCAGGGATGCTGCGAAACATCCTACAGTGCACAGGACGCCCAAAAGAACGTGCAGCTCTTGCTAAGGTTGAGAAACGCAAGTGTGCTCTACCGGAATATAGAAGTATGGTGAAGAAACTTTCAAGCCATTAAACACCACAGCACTCTTATTACATTCAATGTTTGGTCTCAGTTCATCCACAGGGGCCCTTGGAGCGTCCTAAGTGAGGACCCTGTCCAAAATCTGTGGAGTGAGAGAGTGCCAATGAATGAGTACTGAGTGTATCCTAATAAATAAATATTCCTTTCTAAGGGTTCTTTCTTGAGGCCTGTAGCCAGTGACAGGAATCTAGTGAAGAACAGGCAGGGTTAAGGGTGAGAGTGGTAGTGAAGGTGAGGAAAGAAGGAAATTTGGTTAGAAATAACATTTCCTTTTATTTATTTATGTGTTTATTTATTTGTTCCATATTATATAACCCCGAAGAGATGTTGGAACACCAGATGAATCTTAGCAAGTCTTTTTTTAAAAAAAAATCCTTTTTCTTCCATCAACCTCCTGCCTTCCCAGCTGTCGCCTTCCTCTGCACCTTGCTTGCCCTCACCTGAAAGCCACGCCCTGCCCACCCTCCCCCCTGCTCCCCATGCAAGGTTGGGTATAAGTCCTCAGCAAATCTTATTCCCACTATTAATTCATTAAGATCTTTACTGCCTCATAGCTTTCACTCAGAAGAGACGGGATTTGTAAAATTCCTTCCATGTTTTTGCAAGCCTCACACTTCCACAAATTTTCTAATCAACCTGCAGAATATTCAAAGTGGGTGATGTCATTCCAACGTTTGATTATTGCATTTTTTAAAGGTGAAAGGATGGAGGTCCATAATGGTCTGACTGCTCCCGTAACTGAGAGTTAGTAAGCCACCTTCCATCAGGACACTAGTTTGGCTTTATGTCCATTTTTACTCAATGGAGAGTTGAGTTGAAAGAAGTACATTTTTTTAATTTAAAATTTTATTCTGAAATAATTGTAAGTTCACATGCAGTTGTAAGAGGTAGTACAGAGCGGTCCCGTATACGTTTCATGCAGCTGGTGAATTTGTTTTAACAGTTTGAAAACCATTGCCTGTTACCCCAGGGCAATTGGAGAACAGACCTCTTTCATTAATTGGATATTGAGAGCTGCCTGCTTTTAGAACATAGATCTCAAAGACCCGAATAGAAGAACACACTAAATTATATATACATCGAGACTAGTATGCGAGGCCTTATTTAAAAAAAACAAAAGTTGTCTTTTTTGGATGATTCAAAACATTGGGTTTTCATCAAGGCATAGAAAGGTGTAGAACTTTAGGATAAGAGTATGCTTATCCTGTGATGTGACACATTGTGATACATCTTTGGAAGTATTCGTGAAAATGAACGAATGAGGAAACAAATCTATGATCACGAGGGAAGGACCAGAGGACTCCAATGCCCAACTGCAAATAACCTGAACTGGGGAGCAGCCTGGGTGCTCCTCTCTGGAGAACCCAACTCATGTCAGTCAGACTTGTAGAGAGGAAACTTTATTTCATGTAGTGTATATAGGAAATATTTGGTTTTCAGTCTATCTTAATTTCATCCAAAAGGGCCTTCTATGAAAAGTCCATAATTCAATTGTGCTAAAACCAACTAATAGTTGACTCTGAGTGGGAAATATAAGCCATATAGAATGTGTTACCCTAAATCAAAATTCATTCTTCTGAAGCCTACAGATTATAAATCAAGAATTAAACTCGGGTCAGTAAATCCAAGCAAATGCACACCAACCTGAGAGTTAGCACAAATAAAACAGAAGCTTGCAAGGTAAACCTTCATAAATCAAATCTCGAAATCAAAGGGGGAAGCAATGATTTTTCTTGTCCTACAGAGCAAGAGAAATGAACTCTCTAAATCCCTCTATGCAGATAAAAGTTCTGTTTTTATGCAGCTTGATATATTTATGTATGGAGGAAGCACTGCCTGAAATTAAGCAAGAAGAATGAAATATTGTAACGACCATGCCAGAGAAGCAGCCCAGCCAGCACTTTCACCATTGGGTCATTAGCAAGAATGTTTGAGCAAAGACCCCTTTAGCATTCAGCTGCTCTTTTTTTTAAAAAAAATTATTTATTTGTTTATTTGGTTGCTTGGGGTCTTAGTTGTGGCACGTGGGATCCTTAGTTGTGGCTCGCAGGGCTCCTTAGTTGCAGCACGTGGGCTCCTCAGTTGCGGCACATGGTCTCCTTAATTGTGGCTCACAGGGCTCCTTAGTTGCAGCATGTGGGCTCCTCAGTTGCGGCAGGTGGGCTCCTTAGTTGTAGCTCCAGGGCTCCTTAGTTGCTGCATGCGAACTCTTAGTTGCGACGCACATGTGGGATCTAGTTCCCGGACCAGGGATGGAACCAGGGCCCCCTGCATTGGAAGCGCGGAGTCTTATCCACTGCGCCACCAGGGAGGCTCCCATTCAGCTGCTGTTTGCCAAGAGATGGCAGGGGGTGAAATGAGTTCAGAATCTGTCAAAGGTGTTAGAGCAGCTGCCCAGTGGTCAAGAAAAGTCTCCTGCAGCTTTGGAATGAAGCCACTATTCCTGACAGATTTTACCTTCCACATCCCAAGAGTGATCTGAGTATTTGTCATGCTTTGCATAGATCCGTCCCCACATGGCTCAGGGACCCTAGAGTCCCCAGGTTTTAGTCCTTTGGAATGTTAATGTCACCTTTATAATGTAATTTTCCCTCATTTTAGAAAATTTCTTAAATCTAATTTACTGCTCTGTGTTTACACATCCCCTTATTAAGACAACCAGACCCTCAAATCATTCTGGTTTACTGATTAAATGTTAAAAACCACATGCATAGAGAACTCTATTTTGTTTTGGTCAAAGGGCACTGGTGTAGCCAACAATATGGCTTAACTTATTTGCTTTAATTGGAATGGCATTAAAGAAGAGGCTTTGGTATTTTCATGTAATGCCCAGTAGGAAGCTGGGTCCCTCACAATGCTTCCCAGGTTGCATTAACTTTCTGATTCAGAACGGATCTGTGCACAGAAGGGTTTCTAATTTAAAATAGAAAGCCTTGTGTAACAGCATTCGGGTGGACCCGTGTACCACACAGACCATGCCAGTGGAGGTAGGGTTCTTTGCTCAACTATCCAAAGGAGATAGCTTACACGTAACAGGTAGGAATCCTTTGCAGCGCCTGAAAACCAGTTGCAACTTGTTAATGATTCTTCTTTAATAAGTGGCTTGTTTTGAGGCAAAGTATTCAACTACTGTAGGAACTTTGCCCAACGGCCTGCACTTACACCCATTCTAGGGACCTCTAAATTACCCAGAGTATATGAAGGAAATGTTTATTTGTTAAATTCATTCATTCACTCCACAAATATTTAGTGGATGCCTTCTAGTGTGTTCCAGGAGCTGGAGATATAGAAATGAATAAAACAGACAAAACGTTGAACCCCAAATTAATTTTATCTCCTCATTGAATTACTTTGGGCTGAATGTCGCCTTAATAACCCTCTATTCTTGTACAAGGGTTAAATAATTCTTACAATGGTTCTTAGGGTACCTTCTCATCCAAAACTCCAACAGGTCGTTTTATTTAGTGAAGTTTTATCTTAGAGTTATATTAACCTATAAGTTCATATCGTGGGCTGGGGATAGACACTTCATAATTCAGTAAAAAGAATTTAAATGGACAAATTCCACATACACTATGATAATAGCTCTATAAAAAGATGACATTATGTAGACAAAATCTTGGGAAGAATGAACAAAAAGATGAAAGTGTTAGGTTGGAGCTGTGGTCTCACAGTGTGACCAGAAGCATCTGTATCACCTGGAGACGCATGAGAAATACAAATTCTCCAGCCCCACTTCAGACCTACTGTGTCAGAAACTCTGGGGGTGAAGCCCAAGCCCTGGGCTTGAACAAGTCAGCCAGGTGATTCGGATTCACCCTAGAGTTTGAGAACCAGTGGTGTAAAGAGACATTCAAGGTTCTTTTACTTACAATCCTTTTAATGGTGTAGTTCTAAGTACAACTATTTTACAGACTTGCAAGTTTCCAGAGATGAGAGAGACCCATCTACTATTTACGGCAGATGTGCACAAGCAAAATTGAATTGGTGACTAAGCCAGCCATTTGAATATAATTTTGGTTCAGAAATTTGTTCTCCCTGAATCAGAAATGCCTGACTCATGGAGTCACTGGTCAACATTGGCCCAGGAGTCCAGACACAACTGTTCCTCTGCCTGTTCTTGGGCTAGTAAAACCTAGCCTCATCTTAGGCTGATCGAGCCGTAAGCTATGAAAAGCTTGGTCCCCTGCCCGCTTGCTGATGGAGTTAGAACACATTAGAGAGGACCACTGAAAGAATCAATCAGTTAACTAGATTTTGTACAACAATTTCCAGGCACTGGGCACTCGGCCTGGTGTGGTTAGAGAGGAGGGGAGGACAAAGTGCCTCTGACCCAGAAATCACGGGGAATTTCAGACTTTCATTTGTGAACAAAAGCACTCAGCACCTCAGGCTTTGTGCAGCTGGTGTTGAATGACCATTCAGAGGACAGGAGATTGCAGTGGCCTGGGGCCATCAGGGACAGCTTTGCAGAGCCCACACGGTTGGGGCTAGGGGGTGGTAGGAACAGACCGTGTGAATATGGTGTGGATATAGGAAAATCCACGGCATGTTTGAGTGAGGTTCTGAATAGTTTAGTTGTGCGAGAGAAGGTTGGGATTGTTGTCTGAGCCAGATGGAAATAGATCTTGGATAATATCCCATGGATCAGACAGAACCATTATAGGTTTTTCAGCAGGGGCGTGCTCAGATGAAGATGGAGGTTTAAGATGTCAGATTAAGAATAATGGTCTTTATTTTCCTCCTTTGCCACATTGAGCTAATCTAGCCTTCCTAAAGCAGCAGTGAGTCACTCAGGCTGCGAAATGGGTTCATTTGTCAGGAAAGGGGAAAAGGTGACAACAGCTAAGCAAACAGAGAACAGCAGGCACCCCAGTAAGAACCTGGCCCCAGAGCGAGAATGCACACGTGTACCGCTTGGAGATGAAAAATGCTTTCCTTGGGCCGTCCATCATCATCGCCCTCCACAGAGACAGCTCCCCCATCTAGGACACATTTCTCCAGAAGGGAGAGGCTGGGCCCTGGGGATGCAGTGTTGCCCAGGCTTCTTTGGACAGCCTCTCATGATTGATGGCCTCGGGCTCCGTGCCTCTCCAGGATGATCGTGCAGCGTGGCTGCAAGGTGTGGAGGGCAGGGAGCCCTCGATTCTCAGCGAGCAGCAGAGGAGTGCACGTGAAGACTCCAGGTCACAGTGAAAATGCTTGCTGATCTCCCTCATTTCACTGTGAGCTCCTTGAAGGTAGAATCAGCTTCCCAACCTTGTTATCTTTAGGTCAGTCACAAGCCCACCGCACATTTGGCTCTCAGTTAATGTTGAACAAACGTATGTGTCTAAGAGTTGGCACGGAGAATTTTTTCCCCTTCTCTCTGTGCTTAAATCAGAAACTTTAAGAAGCAGAAGTGTCCTCAGACACCATCCAGTCCAAACACTTGATGTGAAAGTGGGGAAACTGAGGACCAGAGAGGGTTAATGGCCTGCATAAAGTCTTCAATAATTAGTAGAGGTTATATATTAGTATTACACTAATTTTATCTTGTCTGCTATAACACATGGACTTTTTCAAATGGAAGATCCAGTAAGAATTGCCTATTTCAAGCTGTAGGTAAGTTCTAAGATCATCTTATTTAAATTAATATTTCCTCTCTCACTCCCCAGGACCCACCTCACAACCTGGCATTCCTTACCTCCCTCCCCCTACCTGCTCTACTCCATTTTTTTCTCTATAGCATTTATTGCTATCTGATATTCCAGACACTGTATGTGTTTATATTTCTCTTGTCTGCCCCAGTCCCCAAGAATGTGATCTCCATGAGGGTGGAGGCTTTGGCCATTTTAATCAGTTTTGTCTGTACAACATATAACATTCCTGGTACAGAGCAGACATTCAATACACATTTGCTGAATGAATGAAGAAATTAAATTTTCTAGAACGCAAACCCTTCCTGGAGAATCTTGTTCAATTAGGATTTGTTTCTTTACATGATGTAGTGATTATACCATGACATTGATTCCTAGAGAGGCAGGAGGTTCTGACCAAGAGCCCTCCAACTGCAGGTACCCAGGATGGCACCAGGACCCACGTCCAACCAGGCTCTATGCAGTGGAGCTGAGCAAGTCCAAGTATGACACCACACTCTAATTCTGTTTGTATGTCTGTCTCTCCTATTTGGCTGAGAGACCCATGAGGACAGAACTGTGTTGTTTTCCTTGCTAAGCCCCTTGCACATAGCACAAGTCCTGGTAAATGGTGGGCCAGCAGAACTTCTGCAGTGATAGAAATGCTAATATGGGTGCTGACTGAAATGGTAGCCACTGGCCACATGTGGTTAATAAGCACTCGAAGTGTGACCAATGCAACTTGTGAGCGGAATTCTGAATTTTTAAAATTTCTAATAGTTTTAAGCATGAATTGTCAGAGGTGACTAAAGGCTACTGTTGTATTGAACAGAGTGGTTTTAGATTTTCAGTACATTTACTGAATGAATAACTGCAACTGATTTAGTTGAAGAAGTCCATTGTCTATAAGGTAAAAGCCTCAGTAATTTGGACTATATGAGTGAAAGACAGAAATTAGTCAAAAGTGGAAATTGTTGATTATTTAAAATAATTGCTTTTTGCCAATTCCAAGAATATATATTTGATGCCTTTCCTTCTGGCATAGTCAATGCACTGGAATCAAAACGATTTTTGTATCGTTCAATGTTATACAGGAAGGTGTTTCCCATGGCCTTATATATTCTTCTGGATTATGATTATGAATATTGCATTTTTAGAATGTACCACCACTTATTTAGTCACTCAGTTGTATATTATTAGATGTATATGTTGATTTCAGTGTTTTTGCTAATACAAGTAAGAGTGTAATATGTACTCTTTTACATAAATCTTGGTGTACACCTTTGTTTATTTTGGCTAAAATAATACAAGTGGAGCAAAGCTGTCGGAAATTTAGAAACATAGTTTTGATCATATCCTCTATAACCTCCTTTGATGGAATTATCAAATGGACTAGTCATGTAGAATCCTTACTTGATGGCTCCGTGTGCACTGGCACTTGGAAGCTATTGCAGGAACCCTTCTTACCACTGTCCCTTCAGGATTTGTACATTCTTTCCTCCATGGCTGGGGTTGAATTAATGCTATACTGTTACCAGGAAATCTAAAACTTCACTGGCTTAAATAAGATAGAGGCATATTTCCTTCTCATATAAAACTCTGAAAATAGAAGGGGAGTTGTCATCCTGTAAATGTGGCTTCTAAGGTTGCCTTAATCTTAGACAGCTACCAAACTCAGAGACAGCAGAAAGGGAGAGAAAACCCAGGGTAAGAATTCCTAGGAGATGACCTGAAGTTTGCTCCCATCACTTCCGCTTTCTTTTCACTGGCCTGGCATCAGTCTATGACCACACCTGACAACAGGGAAGATAGTTATCAAGTCTTGTGGATCATACTACCTTAATATGATTATACCTGTTCACTAGACCTCAAATCTGTCCACTTACCTGCATCCTATGGCCATTGCCTTCTTTCCAGCTCCCAACATGTCTTATTTACATGAGCGTAACATCTTCTACTTGGTCCTTATTCTCAATCTTTTCTTCTTCTGATCTGCGTATGTAGCCAAAGTCATCCTTTTGAAATACATATCTAATCACATCACTCTCTGCTTAAAATTTTAAAGGTGAAACAGTGACTTGGGAGAAAAGAACTTTCAAAAGCCAAACACCTTCTAATGACATCCAAGGCCTTTCTTTTTGGCCCTACCCAATTCTCCAGCCTCGTAATGCTCTAATGTCTGGGGTGCAGCCACTTTGGCACATATTTGGTCTTTTAAGCGTGGAAGAAATGGGAGCTAAAAGCTAACCCTTTGAAAGCTAACTTCTCTGGGATATGAAGTGAGAAAACACATGTGTTTTCTATCACTCTAGCGAAGTTCAGCATTTGTCCTCTCTTCAAACAAATGTGGAAACTACCTGTTTGAGGCCTATGTTTCCCCAGGCTTCCAGAAACTCAGCTCTTTACTCTGCAGGACTTCTTGGGATTTTAGAGATTATCTGTTGGGGGACATATGTCCCATCAGAGTTCGCTCCTGAAACCAGTCTGCAGAGCTGACCTGTCCTGTGATGTGTTCTCACAGAAAGTAGAGTAGGGTTTTAAGAATATTGAATTTTTTACATGCAGGCCTCTGGTATTCAAACAAAAGAAGCTTCTAAGGGGCCAATGCTGAAGATGTTTCTTACTACCAACTTAAATGATTCTGGGTGAATAACTATTCCTCTCTGGGACTCAGTTTTCCCATTGGTAAAATGAGGGTTTTCAACCAGGATGATCTTAAAGGTCTATTTCAATAATATGATGAGATTAATTCATTCATTCAATACGAGTTTTTGAGCCTCCACTATGTGCTCAGAACTATTCTATGTGATGAGGATATTGGGTTGAAAAAGATGATTATAATATGATGGAAGTGATGCTGTAGAGAAAGAGAAATTGATGGTGCAAGAGAGAGAATAATTACAGAAGAAAAATCTCAGTTAGCCATGTGCAGATGAGATGAGATCCATATACAGGTCAGGGCGTTGCCCTTGGATGGGATCAGGCACATTTCTTCCAAGGTGACAGGAGGGAGACAGAGAGTATGGGCCCTGATACAGGAGGATGGAAAGTTGTGGGAAGATAAATGAGTTCATCTCTAATAACTTTCCTTTTGCAGTGAGTCATGGGGCAGGTCATCAACCCCATGGTGTGACTCAGTGAATCACGGAGGAAAAGTAGGTGGAGAAACAGGGATACTAGAGATAGAGAGTTGAGGAGAGTCCATCTGAGAAACAGGGGGATGAAAGGGAATGGTCACATTTCTCATCGTTTATTTATAAATTAAAACAACAATGTATTCAGGATCTAAAAACCTGCCAGTTTGTTTTCATATATTATATCTAATTATCCCAATCACAATCCAAAAAGGCAGATATTACCTCTGCTTTGCAGGCTCAGCATGATTACATAACTACAAGATCTTTGAAGAGAGACTCTCTTCAAAATCCTTGCTTTTCTGAAGCCTCACTACCAAATAAGGAAGCTGGCAAGGTAAGGGCTTTCCATTCATGTATCGATTCACTTCAGCGGACATTTCTGACCGCCTATTATGTGTTAGGTTTCTGACTTCCACAGTACAATTTATGTCTATCCCTCCTATGATACCTACCCTCTATCTGTTTCTAATCACTCTCCTTGAAGAATCTAGACTCTGGAAGCATAGCAGTGACTAAGGTACAGTCCCTCTTTTCAGAGAGCACAACTAAAGTAGGCAGAAACATGTGCTTTTATTGTCGTGAGCCCAGGGAGTGGTGGACGCAGCCCTGTGGAGGTCAGCGAGGGCTCCCAGAGGAGAGACATCTAAGCTCCAGCTCCTGTGAATGCTTTTGCCTCACTAACTTCCCCCTCTTCTATGCAGCCCATATAGAGAGGCTGAGCAGCAACCTTCATTGGTCTTCCCCACCAGCATCCTTACCCCACCTGCCAGGGACTAACCTCCCTGAAAAGCTAACCCAATCACCATCCTCCAATGGAACTCCAAACCTAAATTCTTTAACTTAGCATGACATTCAAGGCTCTCCATGCTTTCACCCCTTCTCACCTCTCACATCAATTTCCTTCATCTCCACACCTCCCCTCCTGCCCACTGCTACCCTACTATCCCCTCCTACATAACCCCAACTCCAGTCAGGACTTCTTGTAATTTTTGCATCCCGCCAAATTTTCTCTAGCTTTCAGCCATCTCCTTATATTGCTCCTCAACCTGGAAGATCCTTTCCTCACAATTCCTGTATTGCTACCTTCTCTTGGTTCTTCAGGATTCACTTTAGGTGTTAAATTTTCCTTGGAAGTCTTTCCTTGCTTATACGACCCACCCTCTCCTCCCACCCCTGCAGCACACACCCTCTCTTCTCCTCTGCACTGCTGAGCTTCCATAGAACTCATTACTACCTCTGCCTAAACCTTAACGCACTGTATTACAATCATTTGCGTGTCCATCTTCCTGACTGTACTGCCAATCGTTTGACAGCACAGATGTGTCTTGTTATTAACTACCCATAATGGTACCCAGCCTATAGTACGAGCTCCATGTATACTTACAAAACAACGAATAAGTAAACAAATGCTTATAGCTCTTCCAAACTTGCATTGTGTTCTTAGCTTCCATGTCTTTGAATATGCTATTCCATCTATTAAAGTACTCTTTTCCCTTCTCCATCTTTTGCCAAGTCCGCTTGGCAAACTCCCATTCTTCCTGAGACCCAGAGAATTTGTGATGTACCAATACAAAGACTTCTCAGCAAAACAGGTTTCTTAAAGCAAGCATCACTTTATTATAAACTAATTATCCCAGGATCGTTTGGTTTGGGATCCTTGGAGAAAGTAGACTTTATTAAAGTGGTTTTGAAAACTGAGTTTCAGTCCTTTTGGGCTACTGTTGCAGAAGTTTAGATGTGCATTCCAGAAGGTCAGGGATCTTTTAAGTGTCGGTACATACTTCCCTTCCCCCACCAATCACTCCCTTGAGAATATTCTATTTTAAAAAGCATTTTTTTTAAAAACAAACGTACACTTCTGGACCAATTCATCTGCAATTTGCTATACTTCATAGGGCTCAAAGCCCCCGCGTGCCTAAACTACTAGGAAAGATTTCTGGACACGTCAATAAAAGTATCTTAATGAACAACAGCTGCAAAGAACATGTCTTTAAATAAATTGATTCCAAATTTCCCTGCATGTTTCTGTGATTTTGCTTTTTAAATAGGCACCACTGACTTTAAACTTGGCTATCTAAAAAAAGCTGAAGGAAAAAAGTCATATATGGTTTCAAAAAAATTTCATTGTCTTCTTGCTTTTCTTCACCATTCTTTGTTTGAGGAGGTTAATGTGCGTTCACACTGATTACCGCACTCCCGCTTGTAATAACTTTTTGGAGCAAAAGAAGGCAAGTTAGATGTCTTCCCCATTTTGAATGTGATACAGAACGTTTACAGAGTTGTCCAGATTGAGGATTGGGATTAGAACTCACATTCTGAGTTTTTGGATTATGATTTTGAGGATTATGTTCAGACCCTGGGCTCCATTGTCTATTAAAACAAAACCCAAAACAGCCTTCTTGTCAGCAGAGAACACGTATGATGAGGATGTCTGCACTGTATTCTGTTGAGGCTCCATGAGCTTTGTATCTAACATAGGTATTTGGTTCAAAGTTTGTGTTCAGTTATAAAATGAAATGAGATCTAGCATTTTTCCTCCAAGGAGTAAAACTTACCAATTTACTTTATACTCAAAAAACCTTTTCTAGGGATTTCCCTGGCGGTCCAGTGGTTAAGACTCCGTGAGCTTCCACTGCAGGGGGCGCGGGTTTGATCCCTGGTCAGGGAACTAAGATCCTGCATGCCACACAGCCAAAACAAACAAACAAACAAAAAACTTTTCTATCAATTACTTACCACCTGAAATCATATTTAAACTATCAATTATATTTAAACTTTATAAAGAATGAACTTGTTTTACTAATCATCAGTAAATAAAGAAGTGGCACTTAGAAGAAGATTGTGATAGATGCTTCCATTTGGGGTTTTAATAGCAGAGCAGATGGTCTTTTTTCTTTTTCTTTCTTTTTTTTTTTTTTCCTTACACAGGACGCTAGAAATCAAAATTTGGCTCTACAGCCGCATGATTTCCCTTCTCTGATCTACTACTCTGGACATCTGGGTTTCCTGTAGATTGTGTTCAATCAGCAGTGTTGAGGTAGTACATATTTCACCATCCAGCTCCCCTCTTTTATTCTTACTGAATATAAGGAGAAAGCACGGTAGATTCCTACCTTGGAAGACCTCCTCTGTCACCTTGCACACATTGTCATTGAAAAAGCAGCTTGTGACATTGTTTAGCTAGAGCAAAGACAAATGCACAGTAGTGAGAGGTAGGATGGAGGGAGGGAAGAGTTGAATTAGGACCTAGAAATTGTTGAATAGAATAAAATGAAAAGCTGTTCCCAATTTGAAAAGTGAGTTGACGTCTGTTACTCTGGTATGCGGTAAAACATGTTTTTCATCTAAGACATAATAAAAGCTACAAGCATTTTACACTGTGCATTAAGAGCTGCATCTTTAAAGGAACATCTTTTCATAGAGAGCACATACGGGGTTCTCTATTTGATGATACTTTTGAACATTTTATTATTACAGTAGATGAAATATCCTCCAGTCATGGCAAATCCTAAATGAATTCAAAAGACACCTTTGTAGAAATGACTGTTAGGGGTATACTGACATTGCATTTTTTCATCTGTTTCTATAAATATAAAATTTATGTTCAGACTGACTGTGAGTCTAGACTACATCATTGGGATGGCATCAATAGAGAAGAGAGCTTCCATGACATGCAAATAACCCAAAGGAACCCTAGGGGCAAGGTGGGTGAGGACTTTGAGGAGACAGTAAAAGAAGGTAGGAGCAAGGAGCTCATTTTTCATATTTTTTGTGGATTAAAAAAATGTTTATGTGCTGAGCCTGAGGTCAGCTGGAAAAGGGACTTGGGGAGCCACACCATCGCAGGGCTGCACAGCTCCTGAAAAGTCCATTGACATTGTACGTGACATAAATGGTATCCCCTAGAGTTGTACAAATGTAGTGTCCCTGTCAAGAAGAATGACAACAATTTTAAACATCTGTCATGTGGAATAAGAAAGATAAGTGACTAGGAATCTTTCTTTCTTTTGTCTCTGCTGTTACTTCTTCCTTAAATTCCTTCTCCATTTCTTTCTCTGACAATTCTTTCTTCACCTGTCCCTTTTTGCTCCAGTTTTATTGAGGTATAATTGGTACCTGTTCCTTAAATATTGGTGTTCTCTTGGATCCCTTAATAGACTCACTTCTTTTGTTTCCTGCATACACTTTCTGCATAACCTCATTTACATGCAGAGTTTTAACTACTACCTATATAATGATAGCTTCAGATCTTTATCTCCAGACTTGCCTCTCCAAAGAGCTTCAGTTCTGTTTAGCCACCTGCCTCCTGGATACGGAGCTCTATCTGGATATCTCCTTGGTCCTCTCTTCAATATTTCCTAAATGAAACTAATGATCAATCCATTAACTCTGATCTTTCACCTGCACCTCCCAGTAAATTGCCCTGTCATTAGATGAGCATAGTCGAGAGCCCCAGACTAAAACTTTGAGGTCATCCTAAACTGTTTTACTGCTCTGTACTTTGAATATCTGATCACTCATCAGGCCTAGGAAATTCCTCGCGCCCAGGTCCTCTTCTCCACACCCTTGGTTGCTGCCTTACTTCACGGCTGCATTATATCTTGCACAGTCTAACTGCCTGGAGGTCTCCAATTTACTGACGGTTTATACGCTGAAACACCTTACGCTTAACGGCAGGCACATCAGGGCATTCAGTCACTGCTGTTTGAGCCAATGACTAAGTTGATGATGTCTGCACTGAGTGCTGTGCTTTTGATGTTTTCACAATCAAGAATATTTACCAATAATTAGATAGCATTAGTCCAACAACTGTTTATCGAGCACCTGAGTAAATATACTCCCTCTTGGCCCTCAGTGTTATATGCCTCAATGTAGGGGATGCCAAATACAAAAAATATATTTCATGTTAATATAGAAGTCCTGTGAAAAATACAAAATGAAAAGTTGTAATAATGACTAATCAAAAATAATTTGAATGAAAAATTAAAGTGTTGGTACTAATAGGACCAAACCAATCCAGAGATAAGAGATTCTTGAGGTTTAAAGTAGCCAAAGGCAGGTTCCGGGGAGCAAGAGGGACTTAAAGAAAAGACGGGATTTTTAGAAGAGCGATAACAGGAACACAAGGGTACTTTGCAAGACGTTAGCTTGAGCAGGAACATGAAGGTAAACAGGATTTATTGTTGACATCATAAGGAAAATAGGGCAGTGGAAACATGTATGTTGAGATTATAAAACTAATGGCTTGTTCATACTTGGCGAGAGGCAGTATGGTACACTCAAAGGGCTCTGGTGTTGGACAGATTTGGCTTCAAATCCAAGCCCAGTACTTGTTAACTGGGTGACTGAAAAACCTTTCTAAACTCTCTGAGCTTTCGTTTTCTTATCTGTAAAACGAGGGTAATAATATATATGCCATGGTATTTTGTGGGGATTAAATGCGAGGATGTAGACATCATAAAATACTTGTCATCTAAGTCCTCTGAGCTCCAGCAAAGGCCCAGCCCAATAGGAACATTCTAGCTCCTGGTTATGGATGCTTCAAGGCCAACAGACCGGAAGCAAACGTTATTTGAAGATCAACTCTCCTTACAATATGGTACTGACAGCTCTCATGGATTTTGAATAGAGATTACCTGTTCCAGCTTCATCTTTCTCAAAGCATAGAATCCTAGAATGTCAGTGGTCACCAAGTCTAGCCCTCAGGGTCTCCTTTTTCTCCTTCCAGCCATTGTAGCTTTGCTGACTGCTGTTCCACAGCTCCCACAAGTGTGAAAACCACTGATCTGATCAAACTCCACCATTGTATCAGTAGGTAAATCAAGATCCATGTCAAATTTATTATGCTACTGCGATTGCTTGTAAATGACATTTATAAATTACCTATTAGTCTGTACTCTTCAAATTAATAAAATGATTTAATGCACGTCGGTACATACATATAATGGTGTTCTGAACTGTTAAAATTATTCGTGAAAAACTGTTCTAATCAAAGTTGCGTTGGCAATAGTATTTTTAATGCACTATAAGATTTGGTTACTTAAAGAAAACCTACAGTGAATATTCTATGAAGTAAAGAATTGTTTTAAGTTGAATAATTTACTGATCAGAATTTTTACTTTTTTTTTTTTTAAATTTAGATGTTTTTCTTTTTTTCCTAAAGAACCTCTTAGGAAAGAATCTTTCTGTATTTGAGTACACTTTCATCTATATGGCAATGTGTAATTACTAAGCCAAAAGGAAAAATTTCAACCGCTTTCTTTGGAATTAAATAAAAGTAAAATTCGAGAGTCTTTAGCCTAAGAGGAAGAATGGCATGGTACAGAGAGAATAGGCCTGGAGTTCTAACAAGACTGAATTGAAATCCATGTTCAGTACTTTCAAGTTTTGTGATCCTGGATGAATTTTTTTTTTTGTATCTCAGCCTCTTCAATTTATAAGATAGCAATAATATTGTCATTCTCATGTTATTAATAGCATGAGGAATAAATGAGGCAACACATGGAACAGTGCTCTGCACAGTGCCTGGCCCTCAGCAGGCCCTCCTGCAGTGTTCCTTGTCTTGCCTTCTGAAACATGGGCCTTGCCCAAGCCCAGACTCCTGCAATATCGTCAGTCTAGCTTACCCCAAAGCAAGCCAGATGTTCACTTACCACTGAGACCTCCCCTCTGGGGAACTCACTGACAGCCTGCAGAAATGATCTGATGTTGGTGGCAAAGAGAATGGATCTCTTTAATATGCTACCTTTGTAAGTTTGCTTCTTCTTCTTAAATACGAGGGAGACCAGAAACCTGCAGATGCCGAGTGACTTTCATTGAACAGTTGTAAAACAAAGGTTAAATAGCTTTTTCTCTAGAGTTATCTTTTTTTTTTTTTTTTACCGGGGCACGAACCCGTGTCCCCTACATCGGCAGGCGGACTCTCAACCACTGCGCCACCAAGGAAGCCCTCTAGAGTTATCTTTGGCTAATAAAAAAATCTACGAATGCAGATCTTTTCCAACATAAAAGTGGAAAAAAGATGACAGTGTTTTATGTAATTGAACATTAAAAATTATGAACATTATGAAAACCATATTTTATAAGGGAAATAATAAATTGATTCCAACAGACAATTTTCTATGTTAAACCCATGAAAAGGTAAGTTTCGGAAGAGTTACGGTGTCTGACCAGGGCCTGTTACTAGTAGAAAGGAGGTAATGGGCTCATGCATGAAGCTTGTGTGTTTATCTTCAGCAAATTTTTAATTCCAGAAGGAAGAACAAACCAAAGAAGAAACTCTATGGGCTAATCGAAAGGGCAGCAAAGTGTAGGCTGGCAGAGGATTGTTTCCTTGCTATTTTAAGACTTCAGAGTCTTCATTTACTTGCATTTTTCTTTTTAGGTTATTCTTGGCATATTTCCAGGAGAAATGTACATGGAAAATATACATGAGAAAACCACATTCCGTGGGTTCTGAGGAGTCAGAAACAAAGTTTGAATTCTCTCTTTCACTGTTTTCTTTCATAATGTTAGTACTTATAATGAAAAAACAAACGGACAAATCAACATAAGACAGCAGCAACAAACAAAAATAGGAATTCAGGTTTAAAAGACAATGTCTTTCCTTTTTTGCCAACAAGCACAAAAAATCTATATACCATCACTTATCACTGATTCATTTTAATATTTATTCTATATAATAACTCTAACAACAATAATCACTAAGATTAATTCTGTACTCTATGCGTCAGGGAATGAGTGCTGCTGCGTGGTGTTCTGGAGTTGATTCTCACCAGCTCGTGAGAACTGACAGTGCCTATATTTTTACAACTGGGCACGCAGTAATGTCACATTGGTAACTTGAAACTGACAGTGGTGGGAGTACCACAGGAGTACTCACACCATGAAAACTGGCAAACACTACAAATCAAGGCTTGCTTTTCAGAATGCTGGTTGATAAACATTTACCACCACTGAAAACTCAAGAGATAACAAGGTTACTACAGAAACTAATTCTTGGAAAATGGGCAAATGTTAGCAGTGATGCATAAGGAAAGAGTCATACACTTCAGAGCCTACAGATCCAGGTCATAGTATTATTCTGTCCTGTTCCACCACCACTACTACTACTACTACTTGCTTGTGTTTATTGAGTGCGTTTAATATGCCAAGCATGATTTTAAGTATTTTGTACCACATATTATCTAATTTAATCCTCACAACAATTTTATGAGGTCAATTCTGTACTAAAGAGGAAACTGAGGTATCCAAAGATTATGTAACTTTCCAAAAGTTACACAGTTTATAAACGGAAGATTAATTCATATACAATATTAAACATATGGTCAGTAACTGAGTAATCTTGACCAAGCTAGTTAGCTTCTATTAAATCGGGATAAAATACCTATATTCTTTAAAGTTAGAATAAAATGAGACATGAAAAGTACCTACAACAGTGCCTGATACATCATAGGAGGATGATAGATGTATATTGTCTTCTCCCTTTGTTAGAATAAATCCAGTCAGAATGAGATTTTTTCAGGAGCAGTCATTGAACGTGTTACTCCTGATAAAGGTCTTGTCATTTACGTGAAAAGAACATAGAAGCAGCAGAGGGAAATCATAATAATAACTCAATGGTACAGGGAGAAGAAGAGAGCCTCAAAGCATCAACTACTGAAGCTCCCTCCAAGCTGTACACACACTGCCTCCTTCAAGTCAGCATCTCCCTACCCATGGCAGCCTGGCTCTCAGCATCAGAAGGTGCTTCCTCGCTGAGTTCTTGTCAATTTATTGCCTATCAGCTCCAGATTTACCTTCCATTGTCTCTTTGTGAAAATATGGAGAAACAAAGTTTCTCTTGCTAGCTACAGTAATGTTAGGCTTGTCAGTTTGCAGGATGAAGGAGTTTCCCTTCTCCTCCAGCGGACTCCCGCATCATGCTCAGCTCCTGCAGTCCACACATTTCCCCCCTGCTGGATCCTCCAGTACTAGGGGCCCAGAGCACACACAGCTTCTCCTGAGCCAGTGGCCAGCAGCTGTCCGCTGCCAATCACCTTCCCAAGCAATCCCTTCAAGTGATTTTGTAGCCCAGTGCCTCCAGCAAGTCACATTCTCTGGCACTCTAGAGAGCAGACTGGCAAGCACCACAGAAACTTCTCTGCCACCCTGAGAGCCGTGACCATGCCCTCCAACATGGACTGGCTCTCAGCCCTGGGGAATGTGGGGGGGAGGTTCTTTCTCCCCCCATTTCAGTCCTGAGAATAATGGTTGCTCCTTGTATCTACAGTTCCTGTATCCTTTAAAGTTCTCTTTATCTGCTGTTAGCCAATCCTTCATTACTTCAATCCCCTGTTTTAGCTACTAATCCTTATATTAAATTTTCCCTGTTCATATAACTGTGTGGCTTCTTTCTCATGGCTGGACCCTGACTGATAAAGGCTCTCACTATTGGTCTTACACAGATGGTGTTTACAGAGGGCTTAGGACCAAATCCTAGGCCAGTAGCAAAAACTAGGCTCAAAGCAAAGCCACAAAGCAAGTTAATTGAAGACTTTACTAGAAGTTTCTATGACTCCCTAGGTCCTCTGATACTTCATGTTCTTAAAGAGAAAGAATGAATTGAGTTCTGTTTCTCTGGATAATTAGAATATTCTCCCCCCCAGTTTATGTTTCAGGACTAACTTAGCTTGAGCTTCTTCCTTGTTAGAAGGGAGGAAGTTAGTTTTACACACCAGGAAACTTTCTAAATCAAAAACTCAGTGGCCTAAGGGTATTAGGCTGTTCTCTCTGGGTTCTATAGCTCCAGCTGGCCATGTCTTTTGGCCACTGAGAAAATCTGGTTTTGCATTTCAGTAAAATGTTGAAATTAAATTACTTTTAGCTAAGCTTGAAGTTGGAAAATTTTATCACACAGAGTAAGTAAATCATTGTAAAATGCTCTAAGTACCTACTAGTTTTCATTTCTATGTCACGAAAATTATCCATATAGGTTTCCCTGGCTCCAGCAGAAGTATACCAATGTACTGTGATTAAATCATTGGAAAATATAGGAAAAATTCCTCTTTCTGGAAACAATTTTATTGGGTCAGAGTCTCGTCATAAGAAAGCTATAGAGATTTTACATTTAGAAAAGCAAAACAAAAAAATTGAGAAATTATTTTATTCCCTCTTTAACGTATAAATATATCATCCTGTGTAGTCTCAAGGAACGATTACCTAGAAAATACAGAAAAATTATTTTTCAGATAAAAACTTCATAGGGCTAGATAGGAAAAGGACTTAGCGTATTATTTCTAAATATGCATATCAATGTAAAGTATTGAGCCGCTTTTGGAGGAGTAGTATGGTAAATCAATTAGGGCAATTACCATTTGATGGTCATCTTTTCAAATTGCAAGATTGGAGTGTAATTTAAACTTTAGAAAGTTTAAATTCCAGCTTTTCTGTCATTATATAATTTGTTTCCCTCAAAAATATTTTTAATTAGAAAAATTCCTAAATTCACTATTTAACATCCAGATTTTTTCCTGTGTCTACTTTATTCTTTCAATGCAAGATTTTCTGCTTTAGAAATTTAAAAAGGACTCTTCCAGGCCACATTACCACTAATAAGAATATTTTTAAGCAATATAAAGCAAACACAGCCTAAATTTCAGTGTGTTATTTAGTACAAGAGCATGGCCTTGCAAACCTCAAAAAGGCTTACAAAGTAACAGAATCTAATAATTCTAAGTTATAAAGAAACTGTTAGATCATACTATCTTCTGCTTGAGAAAAAACAAAAGTGTGTAAAGCATTTTTGGAAAGACTTAAATTTTAAATAATAATTATGTTTTAAAGTTTGAATGCTAAAAGGATAAACCCTCAGCTATTCAACACAACTCATTCCCTAATGGGTTTCTGTTACTTGAGATTTTTATAATTAGTTTAAAATATGCCATTGTACTCCATTCACAGGGTTAATATATCAAAATTGCTTCTGTTTATTGAATATTTACTTTACAATAATGTCTTTTAGAGACCTTCAAGATGGTGGAAGAGTAAGACGTGGAGATCACCTTCCTCCCCACAAATACATCATCAATACATCTACATGTGGAACAACTCCTACAGAACACCTACTGAATGCTGGCAGAAGACCTTAGGCTTCCCAAAAGGCAAGAAACTCCCCACGTACCTGGGTAGGGCAAAAGAAAAAAGAATAAACATAGACAAAGAATAGGGATGGGACCTGCACCAGTGGGAGGGAGCTGTGAAGGAGGAAAGGTTCCCACACACTAGAAGCCCCTTTGCGGGCAGAGACTGTGGGTGGCAGAGGGGGAATAGAATTTATTATCAGTGGTAGATTTGTTTATTGATTTGGTTGCTCTCTTCCTTTTTTCTTTTATATATAGATATATATATATATTTTTTTCCTTTTTCTCTTTTTGTGAGTGTGTATGTGTATGCTTCTTTGTGTGATTTTGTCTGTATGGCTTTGCTTTTACCATTTGTCCTCGGGTTCTCTCTGTCCGTTTTTTGGGGTTTTTTTAGTATACTTTTTAGCACTTGTTCTCATTGGTGGATTTGTTTTTTGGTTTGATTGCTCTCTTCTTTCTTTCTTTCTTTTTTTAATTACTTTTCAATTTAAACAATTTTATTTGTAATTTTTAAAAATTTTAATAGCTTTATCTTATTTTTTTCTTTCCTTCTTTCTTTCTTTCTTTCTTTCTTACTTTTCTTCTGAGCCATGTGGCTGACAGGGTCTCAGTGCTCAGGCCGGGTGTCAGGCCTGTGTCTCTGAGGAGGGAGAACCGAGTTCAGGACATTGGTCCACCAGAAACCTCCCAGCTCCACACAATATCAAACGGTGAAAGCTACCCCAGAGATCTCCATCTCAATGCTAAGACCCAGCTCCACTCAACGACCAGCAAGCTACAGTGCTGGACACCTTATGGCAAACAACTAGCAAGACAGGAACACAACCCCACCCATTAGGAGAGAGGCTGCCTAAAATCATAGGAAGTTCACAGACATCCCCAAATTCACCACCAGACACTGTCCTGCCTACCAGAAAGACGAGATGCAACCTCATCCACCAGAACACAGGCACCAGTCCCCTCCACCAGGAAGCCTACACAACCCATTGAACCAAATTTAGCCACTGGGGGCAGACACCAAAAACAATGGGAACTACAAACCTGCAGCCTGCGAAAAACAGACCCCAAACACAGTAAGTTAAGCAAAATGAGAAGACAGAGAAACACACAGCAGATGAAGGAGTAAGATAAAAACCCACCAGACCAAATAAATGAAGAGGAAATAGGCAGTCTACCTGAAAAAGAATTCAGAGTAATGAGAGTAAAGATGTTCCAAAATTTTGGAAATAGAATGGAGAAAATACAAGAAAAGTTTAACAAGGACCTAGAAGAACTAAAAAGCAAATAAAAAGTGATGAACAACACAATAAATGAAACTAAAAATTCTCTAGAAGGAATCAATAGCAGAATAACTGAGGCAGAAGAATGGATAAGTGACCTGGAAGATAAAATAGTGGAAATAAATACCACAGAGCAGAATAAAGGAAAAAAAAAAAAAAGAAAAGGATTGAAGACAGTCTCAGAGACCTCTGGGACAATATTAAACACACCAACATTCGAATTATAGGGGTTCCAGTAGAAGAAGAGAAAAAGAAAGGGACTGGGAAAATACTTGAAGAGATTATAGTTGAAAACTTCCCTAATATGGGAAAGGAAGTAGTCAATAAAGTCTAGGAAGCACAGAGAGTCCCATACAGGATAAATCTAAGGAGAAACATGCCAAGACACATATTAATTAAACTATCAAAAATTAAATAGAAAAAAATATTAAAAGCAAGAAGGGAAAAATAACAACTAATATACAAGGGAATCCCAATAAAATTAACAGCTGATCTTTCAGCAGAAACTCTGCAAGCCAGAAGGGAGTGGCAGGACATATT
>NC_041225.1:38631640-38632716 GCF_002837175.3 Physeter macrocephalus
AACAGAAGCTTTAAATGATACATTAAACAAGAGGGACTTAATTGATATTTCTAAGACATTCCATCCAAAAACAACAGAATACACTTTCTTCTCAAGTGCTCATGGAACATTCTCCAGGATAGATCATATCTTGGTCAGAAATCAAGCCTTGGTAAATTTAAGACAATTGAAATCTTATCAAGTATCTTTTCCAACCACAATGCTATGGGACTAGATATCAGTTACAGGAAAAAATCTGTAAAAAAATACAAACACATGGAGGCTAAACAATACACTAACAAATAACCAAGAGATCACTGAAGAAATCAAAGAGAAAATCAAAAAATACCTAGAAACAAATGACAATGAAAACATGATGACCCAAAACCTATGGGATGCAGTAAAAGCAGTTCTGAGAGGGAAGTTTAGAGCAATACAATCCTATCTCAAGTAACAAGAAACATCTCAAATAAACAACCGAACCTTACACCTAAAGCAATTAGAGAAAGAAGAACCAAAAAAACCCCAAAGTTGGCAGAAGGAAAGAAATACATGAAGATCAGATCAGAAATAAATGAAAAAGAAGTGAAGGAAGCAATAGCATAGATCAATGAAACTAAAAGCTGGTTCTTTGGCAAGATAAACAAAATTGATAAGCCATTAGCCAGACTCATCAAGAAAAAGAGGGAGAAGGCTCAAATCAATAGAATTAGAAATGAAAAAGGAGAAGTAACAACTGACACTGCAGAAATGCAAAGGATCATAAGAGAATACTACAAGCAACTCTATGCCAATAAAATGGGCAACCTGGAAAAAATGCACACATTCTTAGAAAAGCACAACCTTCCGATACTGAACCAGGAAGAAATAGAAAATATAAACAGACCAATCAGAAGCACTGAAATTGAGACTGTGATTAAAAATCTTCCAACAAACAAGCCCAGGACCAGATGGCTTCACAGGTGAATTCTATCAAACATTTAGAGAAGAGTTAACACCTATCCTTCTCAAGCTCTTCCAAAATATAGCAGAAGGAGGAACACTCCCAAACTCATTCTACGAGGCCACCATCACCCTGATACCAAAACCAGACAAAG
>NC_041225.1:38632763-38634945 GCF_002837175.3 Physeter macrocephalus
GGGACAAAAGACCTGTATGCAGAAAACTATAAGACACTGATGAAAGAAATTAAAGATGATACCAACAGATGGAGAGATATACCATGTTCTTGGATTGGAAGAATCAATATTTTGAGAATGACTATACTACCGAAAGCAATGTACAGATTCAATGCAATCCCTATCAAGCTACCAATGGCATTTTTCACAGAACTAGAACAAAAAAAATCGCAATTTGTATGGAAACACAAAAGACCCTGAATAGCCAATGCAATCTTGAGAAAGAAAAACAGAGCTGGAGGAATCAGGCTCCTGGACTTCAGACTATACTACAAAGCCACAGTAATCAAGACAGTATGGTACTGGCACAAAAACAGAAACATAGATCAAGGGAACAGGATAGAAAGCCCAGAGATAAACCCACACACATATGGTCATGTTACTTTTGATAAAGGAGGCAAGAATATACAATAGATAAAAGACAGACTCTTCAATAAGCGGTGCTGGGAAAACTGGACAGCTACATGTAAAAGAAGGAAATTAGAACACTCCTTAACACCACACACAAAAATAAAGTCAAAATGGGTTAAAGATCTAAATGTAAGGCCAGACACTATAAAACTCTTAGAGGAAAACATAGGCAGAACACTCTATGACATAAATCACAGCAAGATCCTTTTTGACCCACCTCCTAGAGAAATGGAAATAAAAACAAAAATAAACAAATGGGACCTAATGAAACTTAAAAGCTTTTGCACAGCAAAGGATACCATAAACAAGACCAAAAGACAACCCTCAGAATGGGAGAAAATAGTTGCAAATGAAGCAAATGACAAAGAATTAACCTCCAAAATTTACAAGCAGCTCATGCAACTCAATAACAAAAAAACAAACAACCCAATCCAAAAATGGGCAGAAGAACTAAATAGACATTTCTCCAAAGAAGATATACAGATCGCCAACAAACACATGAAAGAATGCTCAACATCATTAATCATTAGAGAAATGCAAATCAAAACGACAATGAGATATCATCTCACACCGGTCAGATTGGCCATCATCAAAAACTCTAGAAATAATAAATGCTGGAGAGGGTGTGGAGAAAAGGGAACCCTCTTGCACTGTTGGTGGGAACGTAAATTGATACAGCCACTATGGAGGTTTTTTATAAAACTAAAAATAGACTACCATACAACCCAGCAAACCCACTACTGGACATATACCCTGAGAAAACCATAATTCAAAAAGAGTCAGGGAGAAAATATTTGCAAATGAAGCAACTGAAAGAGGATTAATCTCCAAAATTTATAAACAGCTCATGCAGCTCAATATCAGAAAAACAAAAAACCCAATCCAAAAATGGGCCGAAGACCTAAAGAGACATTTCTCCAAAGAAGATATATAGATGGCCAACAAACACATGGAAAGATGCTCAACATCACTAATCATTAGAGAAATGCAAATCAAAACTACAATGAGGTATCGCCTCACACAGGTCAGAATGGCCATCATCAAAAAATCTACAAACAATACATGCTGGTGAGGGTGTGGAGAAAAGGGAACCCTCTTGCACTGTTGGTGGGAACGTAAATTGATACAGCCACTATGGAGGTTTTTTATAAAACTAAAAATAGACTACCATACAACCCAGCAAACCCACTACTGGACATATACCCTGAGAAAACCATAATTCAAAAAAAGTCATGTACCACAATGTTCATTGCCGCACTCTTTACAATAGCTAGGACATGGAAGCAACCTGTGTCCATTGACAGATGAATGGATAAAGAAAATGTGGCACATATATAAAATGGAATATTACTCGGCCATAGAAAGAAACGAAAGTGAGTTATTTGTAGTGAGGTGGATGGACCTACAGTCTGTCATACAGAGTGAAGTAAGTCAGAAAGAGAAAAACAAATACCATATGCTAACACATATATATATGGAATCTAAAAAAAAAAAAAAAGGTTCTGAAGAACCTAGAGGCAGGAGAGGAAAAAAGATGGGGATCTAGAGAATGGACTTGAGATCATGGGGAGGGGGAAGGGTAAGCTGGGACGAAGTGAGAGAGTAGCATGGACATATATACGCTACCAAATGTAAAATAGATAGCTAGTGGGAAGCAGCCACATAGCACAGGGAGATCAGGTCCGTGCTTTGTGACCACATAGAGGGGTGGGATAGGGAGGGTGGGAGGGAG
>NC_041225.1:38634961-38720363 GCF_002837175.3 Physeter macrocephalus
AAAGCAGAAACTAACACACCATTGTAAAGCAATTATACTCCAATAAAGATGTTAAAAAAAAAAAGTCTTTTACACCTATTGTCACACTAAATGCAATTTCTATTTTACTGGCTTAGAAGCTGATATCCCAGAAAGGTTAAGAAATTTCCCGAAAAGCATATCATTTGTAAGTGGTAAAAATGGAATTTGACCCAGAAATTCTTAAAAAATATTATGCACATTTCCATTATTCCACATTGCTTTTCCTTGATTTCAAGGTTAAGATGGGTCGTTTAGGAACATAGTGAGTGACTTGGAACTATGGAGGATTTTGCTTGTTTTTAAAAATGGTATTTAAATTCCAATGCAATGAAATTAGAATAGAAAGAGTTTTAATTACTCCCACCCCCCTCTTTTTTAGCTGCTTCTTCAGTTAGCTTGCCCAGTTTGGTAATCATACAAATATCTCATCCATACTAGGAAAATTTAGCAAATTCTCTCTCTCTCTCTTTTTTTTAAAGAGCATTTCCAGTTCAGCATTTAAAAAACTTAATATGTGTTTTCTTTTCAAGTCAAAAAATATCCCTATTTCAAGATGTATTAACTTTTCTAATGTAGCTTTGAGCCCTTCTTGAAACAGTCACTTCCTGGAAGCCTGAAGAAATGTTAATGCAACTTCCAAATGGATCTCACCCTAAGAGGGAGGGAGGGAGGGAGTAACTTTGGCACTGGGAGAATTTGGCTCAGCAGATTTCAGCACAGTCCCAGTTCAGGAAGTCAATTCCTTGGAAAGATGAAACATCCGAACATGTAAATTACTAGTTCAGTTGCAACTCTATGTGTTACATGTGTAGAAATGCAAAAACCCATTTGTTCAACGGATTTATCATGAGCTGCCACATTGGACAGTATGAAAGCTTAGATATCCTTACATAAACATTAGTCACCTTTTATAAAATACAATTTTCCATATAAGCAACTATTGAAGAATGTGGAGTTGAAGACATTTTCTCTTTGGCTGTTGTAAAATTTTCTACAAATGATAAGAAAGAACATACTTAAATGCAGTAAGTTCAAGAGGATAGCTTGTCACTGTTGGGGGGGGTCGGGGGGAGGAAAGCCAAGGGGTCCCAACATCTCTGACTCCCAGATCCTAATGAGAGCACGTTAGCCAAAAACCTTTCACCCTCTGAAGTGAGTCATGGGTCTCGAGAGCTGCCTCCTGTTTAGGAAAAGAGAGGCACTGCTTCCTCCTAATGTCTTCTGAGGTTGGTGCTGCTTAAGTGTCTTTTATCTTAGAATTTGGAGGGTTTTGGGGGTTTTGGGTTTTTTTTTTCTGTTTTGTTTCTTTTTTGGATAATGAGAATGCAAAGTGGCTGCTGTTTGGGGGATGTCAACTTGGTGGATCTTATTCCAGGTGACTCATGTTTCTGTCTCTCTCAAAACACATGATTCACTGTGTTAGTGAAATTAAGAAAGATGAGAAAAGTCTTACTCTTTTCCAAAATTTTTATTACATAGTCCATTATGAGACCAAAGACGTCCAACAAATACCACCCCGGTTGCGACTTTAACCAAAAGCACCCCAGCCCCACCCTAACGTCTGCCCCCATCCCCCTAATTGCTTTTTGCCTCTTCCAAGTTTTACCCACCTTCTTCTTTGTTGCCTCTCTATTAGGATGTATTTGCATTTGACCATACTAGCTTGTAATTATTTGTCCATTTGTCTGCCCTCCTCTTTCACTGGACTATGAGACCTCCAAAGACATGGACTTTGTCTTAATGCATTTTTTTTTTTTTTTTTTTTGCGGTACGCGGGCCTCTCACTATTGTGGCCTCTCCCAGTTGCGGAGCACAGGCTCCGGACGTGTAGGCTCAGCGGCCATGGCTCACGGGCCCAGCACCTCCGCAGCATATGGGATCTTCCCGGACCGCGGCACGAGCCCATGTCCCCTGCATCGGCAGGCGGACTCTCAACCACTGCGCCACCAGCGAAGCCCTTAATGCATTTTTATAAATCCAGTCCCTAGTACTGGGACTGCCACAGAGATGGTGCTTAAAATTAATTAACTAATTAGGCATTTATCAATAAAGACAGGATAATTTATGATACTAATTTGATGATTCTAGACTTCCAGTTGCTAATTCTGGATTTAGTTTGGGTAGCATATTTATAATAAAGATTATCTTTAGGCTAAATGTGATTACCTTTTTAAATATTATCATTTTCCTATTCTAATAAAGTTTGACTCATTATAAATATTATGGCAACATATAATAAGATTTTTAAAATAGAGGAAAAAAGATCATGTAATTCAATACCCTAACAGCATTTCTGCCAGTATCCTTGTGGAATATATCCCTGCATTGTGTCCTACGACTATTTCTATTGAATTACTACAGATACAAACAATTATAACCATGATTGAATTAATGATGGGAAAAATGCTGAACAGTAACTGATAACATTGTCAAAAATGCCCTTTACTGTATGGAAAATAACAGTTAAATGTAGACCTTAATTGATGTGTGTACTTGATGCACATAGAAACATCTCAGTTTTTTTTAAGTGTTGTATTTTTCTCATTATAAAAGAAATTCATCATTGGATAATATGAAAAATTAGTATAAAAGAATATACTAAAAAAAGACACATAGATTTGAGTAACCAGGTAAACAGAGACAATTACTATTAATATTGGATATATTTTCTTCCATACATTACATATTTTAAACAAAAATTAGAATTATATTGCCTATAAAACAAATCTTTTTTGTCAATTAGCATTAAATACTCAAGTTTTTATCATGAACTGAAGAGCTTTAAGAAAAATTATAGTTTCATACTCTTCATTTATTTATAGATATCACTGGTAATTTAACCACCTTCCTAGTTTAGACTTTTTGGTCAGATCTGATTTTTTACTGTATGTAATTAGTTTTGCAGTACATTTATTATTCTACACAAATTATTGAATGGATTTGTGATTATTTCCATTAATTGAATACTTGAGAAGACTTTCAGTGTCTATCACTAAATTGAATTTCAAGAAAATGGAGAAAGGCCTGCATTCCCACCAGTAGTGAAAGCATTTCTTTTTCTTGTCCCTTTACCAATATTAAATATTATGATATATAGTTTGTTTAAAGATTTTTCAGGTTTACAGGTATAAAAATATACATAGTATTTTCTTCCAAAATCTTTCATAACTATGGTTGCGAATGGACTATTGGTTCCCATTTTGTTTATTTGTATCTTTTCTATTTTTTTCCCTAAAAATTAGTTTACTAAAAATGCATAACATGGTAACAAAAAACATGTATGCACACTAGAAAATGCATTCATAAGAAGAAAACATCTTCCTTTTTTATCAGCCACCACTGTTTCCTCTTCCCAAAGGTAATCACTATTAACAATTTCTCAAATATCCTTCCAGAAAAAGAAAAAGAATATACCTGCGTATATATGGAGATAGCTTTTTTTTTTTTTTTTTTTTTTTTTTTTTTTTTTTGGGGCATGCGGGCCTCCCTCTGTTGTGGCCTCTCTCGTCGCGGAGCACAGGCTCCGCGGCCATGGCTCACAGGCCCAGCCGCTCCGCGGCATGTGGGATCCTCCCAGACCGGGGCGCAAACCCGGTTCCCCTGCATCGGCAGGCAGACGCGCAACCACTGCGCCACCAGGGAAGCCCGGAGATAGCTTTTTAAAAAGTACGTAAATATGTCCTTATGATACAAACTGTTCTACATTTTGCTTGATTCATGTAATGTCTTGGACATCTTTTCACATCAACACATACATAAATATGCCCCACCGTTTTTAATAGCTACCAGGAATATCATAAATTTTAAAACTTATTAACTTAATGGACAAGAGTGGTATATTACTGCTTTAAAATTTATATTACTTTGATTGTGATTAAATATTATTTTTCAGATACTTATTTCCCATTTGTATTTCATTGCTTCGTGACCTTTATCCATTATCTATCTGGTGCAAGTGACTTTAAAATCCATTTTGGACAAATTGGCCCACAGAGATTCTGGGAGGATACCTTGCCGGTCTTCTAATCCCAGCTCCAGCCTGATTTCTTCTACTATCCTGAACAGCTCTCAGAGGGGCAGCCAGGCAAGACCCTGGAGGCTGTGAGTCCGAAGACTGCAGTGGTTCTCTTTACTCTCTGAATCTGGGGGCCTGCACGCAAAATCTCAGCCATGGGGTCTGAAAGATGTAGCTCTTTGGAGATATATATGCCTAATCTCTCTATGACCCCCAGGATGCTAAGGAAAATCTGAACAGTTGCACAGGATCCTCTCTACTTCCAAGGCAAGAAGAGCTTAAAGATACCAAGGTACAAAAAATCTTCCCCTGGGTATCTCCACAGAGAACAGGCAATCTGCCTGGTTCTCCACAACTAGCCCAAAGTTTCAGAGACAGATGTTTTTAGTGTTCTTTGATACCAGATTCTCTTCCTTGTCTGGGTACATGGAGGTCTGGATTTCTCTGCCCCCTTGCAGTTGCATGGAGCCATGTGACCATTTCTAACCAATTAAATGTATGCTTAATGTTTGAATTACCTTTGCATAATTCTCTATTTCCCTTTCACTCTGCTGTGGCAAATCTTGTAGCCTTGTCTTAAAGGAGGGACACTTAAAGAGGATGGAGCCTCTGTTATTCTTTTTTTTTCTTTCTAGAGTATCTCAACTTTATTTTTTCCTGTTTTATTGAGAAAAAATTGACATACATCACTGCATGAGTTGAAGGCATACAGCATGATGGTTTGATTTACCTATATTGTGAAATGATTACCACAATAGATTCAGCTAACTTCCATCTTCTCATATAGGTTCAGTAAAAAGAAAAGAAGAAAAGAAAAAAGGAAAAATTCTTGTGATGAAAGGAGAAATCTCTTAGGATTTTCTCTGTTAATAATTTTTCCTATATATAGTACAGTAGGTTTAGCTGTAGCCATCATGTTGTACATTACATTCCTGGTACTTATTTATCTTATAACTGGAAGTTTGTACCCTTTGACCACCTTCCTCCAATTCTTCCTCTCCCCTGCCTTTCACCTCTGGTAACCACAAGTCTTACCTCTTTTTTCATGAATTTGTTTTTTCTTTTTTTGGTTTTTATAGATTTCATATACAAGTGAGATCATACAGTATTTGTCTTTCTCTGTTTGACTTATTTCACTTAGCATAATGCCCTCAAGGTCCATCCATGTTGTTGCAAATTATAGGATTTCCTTTTTTTTTAATGGCCAAATAATATTCCGTTGTATATATATACTACAACTTCTTTATCCATTCATCCATCAATGGACACTTGGGTTGTTTCCATCTTGGCTATTGTAAATAATGCTGCTATGAACATGAGGGTGCACATACATTTCTGAATTAATGTTTTTGTTTCCTTTGAATATATTCCCAGAAGTGGAAATGCTGGATCACATGATTGTCCTATTTTTAATTTTTTAGGATTCTCCACACTGTTTTTCCATAGTGGCTCTACCAATTTGCAATCCCACCAACAGTGCACGAGTGTTCCCTTTTCTCCACATCTACACTAGCATTTGTTATTTATTTTTTTTTATGATGACCATTCTAACAGGTATGAGAGGATATCTCATTGTAGTTTTAATTTGCGTTTCCCTAATGACTAGTAAGGTTGAACATCTTTTCATGTACCTGTAGGCATTTTGTATATCTTCTTTGGAAGGTATATTCAGGTCCTTTACCCATTTTTTAATTGGGTTATTTGGGTTTTTTGGGGGGTTGCTAGTTTTTTTGCTTTTGAGTTGTATACATTTTTTTATACATTATGGATATTAACCCTTTATCAGATATATGGTATGCAAATATTTTTCCCAATCTGTCAGTTTTCTTTTCACTTTGTTTATGGTTTCACCTCTGTTATACTTGTTCCTGAACCAGTGTAAGAAGCAGAGCCCTTCACTAAATCGTATTAGACATATGATATCAAAGAAAAATATACTGGCATTTTTGCTGTAGCATAATTTAGTCTATACTGATTAATAGAATACCCTAGTTAGAAGCCAAAAGGAAGCTTAACAACCAAAAAGAGTAACAATAGCTCATAAAGATAAAGCTGTTGGATAAAATAAATAATAATTTGAAAAATGTTAAAGAACCTAAGGTGATTAAAATTTTTAAAAATGTTGTAGAATGTCTTGAAAGCATAAACATAGTGATTGTTGAAGACTGATTTTATGAAGTGGAGAAATATCTCAAATACAAAGCAAAAATACAGAGAGAATGAAAATCATGAAGAAAAAGATATGAATTTTGAAAACTAGATTCAAGAGAACTAATGTGTGATTATTAGAAATCCCAGAAGGTAATAAAAGATGGATAGAAGAAAATAATAATTAAACAAAAAACAGGGAAAAATTTTAAAGTAAAAAAAAATACACAAAAACAGGTTACAGGGGCTTCCCTGGTGGCGCAGTGGTTGCGCGTCCGCCTGCCGATGCAGGGGAACCGGGTTCGCGCCCCGGTCTGGGAGGATCCCACGTGCCGCGGGGCGGCTGGGCCCGTGAGCCATGGCCAATGAGCCTGCGCGTCCGGAGCCTGTGTTCCGCAACGGGAGAGGCCGCAACAGAGGGAGGCCGGCATACCACACAAAAAAAAAAAAAAAACAGGTTACAGACTAAAAAGATGGAGGGGAAAACATACACCTTCACAAATAACAAGGTATATTTTGGCAAAACTGTTGAATGCCAAAACAATGATAGTTCCTAAAAAAAATAAAAATAACATTACTGTATGATCCAGCAATTCCACTTCTGGGTATATACTCAAAGAATTGAAAGCAGCATCTCAAAGAGATATTTGTACACCCATGTTCATAGCAGCATTATTCACAAGCGCCAAAATGTGGAAGCAACCCAAGTTTCCAACTATGAATGAATGGAAAAGCAAACATGGTATATCCATGCAGTGGAATATTATTCACCCTTAAAAAGAAAGGAGATTTTGACACAGATTTTGTTACGACATTAATGAAACTTGAGAACATTATGCTAAATGAAATAACCCAGTCACAAAAAGACAAATACTTATGCTTTCACTTATATGAGGTATTTAGAATAATCAAAATCACAGAGACAAGAAGTAACATGGTGATTTCCAGGGACTAGCAGGAGGGGGAAAAGGGGAATTATTGTTTGATGGGTATAGGCTTTTGATTTTACCATATGAAAATAGTTTGCAGATGGATGATGGCTATGGTTATACAACACTGTAACCATACACTTAATGCCACTAAACTGTACACTTAGAAATAGTGATAGTAAATTGTACATTTTATATTACATATTTTATCACAGTAGAATGAAATGAAAAAAAAACTCAGCCCGTATTTGGTACTATTTATATAAAATGCATGTATATGTACAACATTTTAGAAAGCAACAGAAGTTCCATATTACCTGTAGAGTGATTTGTAGGAATATCTATAATTTATTAACAAGAAGACAAAGTAATTTGCTGACTAATATGTATGGTATAATTATATTTTAATAAAAAGCAACCAGGAACACTTTAATATGTCTGTAAATATGAGGGTGGCAGAGGAATGATTTCTGTTGCCTTTGTATACATACAGTATCATTTGTTTCAACACCACAAATTACTCTTATAATATGAAAAACTAAATATAGAAAATGTAAAAAGTATAATTTTAGTAAAGCCACATTATATGGTAAGGGCTGTAAACCACTGTCTTTCACATTTGGTGAATGTATTTTCCCAGTTTGAATTATGCCTTTTAATTGTGTGTTAGTATAGAAGTAATTTAAGATAATAACATATAACATATTATATGTTACTACATTATTATTATATATTATTATATTGATATTAAGATTATTATAATCTTAAATTATTTATATATTGTTGATACTTACATTGTCTATACTTATTATATATATTATTTTAAAGTATATATACATATATAATTTTAAAATATTTCGAATATATATATCTCCCTGGTATTCTCTATCATCTATGGATTTATCCCCATTTATGGAAGGCTTGCTGTAGTAGAGGCAGAATACAAATATGGTAGACAAACGCTGCACAATAAAGATCAGTAGTTGTTTAATCAAAAAAATGTATATTTTAGGGAGGGCTCACACACACGTATGGTTTTTTTTGCATGAACTATTCCCATATTGTCTGTGATATTGGTTTACTTTTTGTTTTTCTGTTTTTTGGGGGATTTTTTGGTTTCTTTAAAATGGAACAAGTAATTAAAGATGCACGTACAGTGACTTAAGTGAAGAACCCCTGTAATTATCCCTTTCATGGTCGACTGATTGCAGCTATAACCCAAATTTATTCTCCTTTTTTTTCAATATTTATGCTTTTGGGTAGTGCTCTCATACTGACAACAGGCCTGCACCATATGATTTATTTGGCTAATGGTACAGTAAGTAGCAAAGTTGCAAACAGTCTTGAAAGGCACTTGTGCATGATGGCTTATTGTCTTGCTGTTTTTGGAAACTTGAAACCTCATGTAAAAGCTTGGGCTGGACTGTGAAGGATAAGAGACCATGTGGAAAGAAGCCCCAGTTACCTAAACTGTCCACAGGCAACCCACTAGCTGATTGTAGACACATAAATAAGCCCACCCCAGATCAGCCAAACCTGACCCAGCCAGGGGAATTTCTACTCAGTCCAACCCAAATTTTTGAATTGCAGAATAATTAAGTAAATAAATGGTTGTTGTTTTAAGGCATAAAAACTGTTGTTGGTTTGTGGCACAGGGAACATACACCCAACACATACACCTACACACAATCTTTTATATTTGCCTTGACCATACCCAATGCAACCGTTTTTTTATAGTATAGCTCCTTTATCTAGTTTTCCTTAAAAAAATAACATTCTTTTTTCATTCGTATTTTATCACATTATATAACATTTAATTATATTTTATAAATATAATGGCAAGTATGACTACTATATGCAGGTGTGAGAAGAAAAACAGCTGATTGCTGGTAATTGTAGAACTCAACGTATTGATAGACCAGAAGTGTATGGGTAAAACTACAGAGTGACCTACAGTCATGCCCATTCATCATGTTGTTGGCATTAAGTAAGTGAATTTATCCTGGGCTCTGACAACACTGTAGGAGGTCTATTAGGCTGGGACAGCATTTCCTGTCTGCCTTCACTGTACTGTTAACTTTTTAAAATCTTAACATCACTGTCACTCCTGCTTCAGCCAGGAAATGAGTTTTCTTAAGGACTTTAAGATGATCAGGATTCCCACTCATTATTTATGTAAAATTACATATTAAAATATTAAAATTTTGAGAGATACATAATTATATTCTAAAACATTTATCACCATGGTTCATTATGTTGTTATTACTCATGATAGGAATATACTTGCATTCAATCTTGCCATTTATTCTTAATATATACTGAAATAAAACCATTCATAATCCAAACAGTACACAGAGTCAACCCAAGAAATGCTGTTCAAGTAACTTTATTAATAAGAACAAGTGTTTCAAAGGTGCTATAACAAACAATACCCCAAGTCTCAGTGGCTTAAGATAGTAGAAGTGTCTTCCTTGCTGATGTATGGCTTGTTGGCCATAGTTTCTCTTCCATGAAGTCATTTTGGGATCCAAGTATCTCTCATCTTATGGAACTGCTATCATCCATACCTGGCTTCTAAAATCCTCATGGAAAAAAGACAAATGAGAAATAAGATATTGTAAAACGCTTAACTTCCTCAGTCTAGAGGTGTCACATGCCACTTCTACTCACATTCCATGATCAAAAGCAAATAATATCCCTCATCCTTTCTTCATTTAAGCTGAGAAATATGATTTAGCTGTGTTACCAAGAAGAGGAACAGGACTGGTGACCATATATCCAGTCTTTGCCATAGGCATTAAGCCTACTTAATCATTCCAGAAACCTGAGTGTCTTAAATTTATGTTTAAATATAATAGAGAATTGAAACAAAGGATTGAGGTCAGTAGCAAGGAAATGGTTCTATGGAAGTTAAAGTGGCCTGGGCATTTAGATACAGCCAAAGAGTCAGCACATGATCTTACCTTCAATCTGGGACTGTAAGAAACTTGAACATATCAATGGCCTTCTCTAGCATTCAGATTCCTTTTTTATACTGGAAATAAGGAATTAATTAATTTCCAGTTTTAAAGACTGATCAGCAAATTGTTCTAGAAATGTTCTGGGATGATGTTGGTGACCGGGAAAGGGCTGAGACAGGACCTCAGTTTGGCTCCATGACCTTCCAGATCACTGTCTCACTGACACCTTGGGTGAAAATTCAATATTCTGGTTTATTAAGAACAGATTTTTTTCCTTTCTGTACATAATTCTTCCTAAATTCAAAGCCATAAAAGAAAAGACTTTAAGCATGCCAATATATTTATTCATTCAGCATTCACACAGTGTTTTTTAGTGATGCTGTTTAATTTATATGGCTTTGATTGAGAATTTAGTTTGTGACAGGCTCTATACGGGAAATGGGAGTACAGATAAATAAACTGTAAATATGCCTTTGAAGAACTTCGGGTCTAATAAAAAAAAATCTATTCATTCATTCAACAAAGATTTAATGAGCTTCTACTTACGAATCCGGCGCTGCTCTTGTAAAACTGCTTAGAGGAGCCAGTTAAGCAAATAAATTCATCAATCACATTGGAGAATGAAAAGTGCTATGAAGGAAACCAAATATAAAATGGTGATGGAAGGCTAACTGATTACGATTCGGTGGGATGTCTCATTGGTACTTGAATTAAAAGGGGGAGATGCAGATGCCAAGTTCTGTACCCAGAGGGGCCATTCAGTAAAAAGATAGTCAGGAATGGTCTGGGTAAGTTCAAGAAAAGTGAAGAGGCTAAGGAGGCTGGACATTCATGGTTGAGGGAAGCTGGGATGGAAGATGGATGTGTTAGCACCTAAGCATTGCACCCCATCCTCTCAGCCTAGGTCCCCAGGGAGACCTGAACACCACTGGCTAAAGCTAAGAAAGCATTTTTCAGATTGTATTAGTTTGCAAGGGCTGTGTGATGGTTAATTTCATAGGTCAACTTGATTGGGCTAAGGGATGCCCAGATAGCTGGTCAAACAATTATTTCTGAGTGTGTCTGTAAAAGTATCTCAGGAAGAGATTAACATTTGAATCAGTAGACTGAGTAACTAAACTCTTTCCTCACAAATGCAGACGGGAAACATCCAATCCCTTGAGAGACTGAATACAACAAAAAGGTGGGAGAAGAGTGAATTCACTCTCAGTTTGAGCAGAAACATCCATTTTCTCCTGCCCTCAGACATCTCTGCTCCTGGCTCTCAGGCTTTCAGACTCAGACAGGAACTTATATCATCAGCCACTCCCCTAACCCCCCATTCTCATACCTTCAGACTTGGACTGAATTATACCACTGGCTTTCCTGGGTCTCCAGCTTGCTGACGGCAGATTGGGGGACTTCTCAGCCTCCAAAACCACATGAGCCAATTCCTATAATAAATCTCCTCTTATGTCTATCTATCTATCTATCTATCTATCTATCTATCTATCTATCGTTGGGTCTGTTTCTTTGGAGAACCCTGAACTAGTATAGGTTGCCATTACCAAGTACCACAGACTGGGGGCGGTGGGGGGAGGGGCTTAAACAACAGAAATTTATTTTCTCAGTTCTGGAGGCTGCAAATCCAAGATCGAGGTGTTGGCAGGCTTTGTTATCTCACTGTCTGTGTTCGCTGTGTCCTGATCCCCTCTTCATATAATGACACCAGACATATCAGATTATGGAACACCAGTACGGCCTCATTTTACCTTAACTATACAGTTAAAGGCTCTATCTCCAAATATAGTCACATTCTGAGGTCCAGGAGGATAGGACTTCAAAATAAGAATTTGGGGCACAGGGCACAATTTAGCCCATAAAACACACCTTAAATAAAATGTGCATATTGAGAGTAGGAGGATTATTTTCTACTTCAATGTGTAACACTTAGGCAAGGGTGGATCACCAGGGTATAGTAGGCTACAAGACAAACTGTGGATTTTAAGAGAAATGAGAAACCATTGGAAGTTTGTCATGGTAAGATTTTTTAAAAAGATCATTCTGGTTTCTTTCAGAGAATGAATTTTCTGACTATATCAATAAATATGGGTGAATTGCACTAGGATCATAACAGAGAAGATGGTATGACATCCTCAGATTTGGGATCTATTTTGAGGTTGAACCAGCAGAATTTTCTAATGGATTAGATATAGAAATTAGTAGGAAAAAAAAAAGCATCTAAAAGGACACAGATGGCTTGAAACACTGTGTGGAGTTGATGGATGGATCCCAGGACAAACTCTTTCTTTCTTTCTTTTTTTTTTTTTTTTTTTTGATTTCCCGCCTTTTATTTTTAATTTTTATTATTTTTTTAGCATCTTTATTGGAGTATAATTGCTTACAATGGTGTGTTAGTTTCTGCTTTATAACAAAGTGAATCAGCTATACATATACATATATCCCCATATCTCCTTCCTCTTGCGTCTCCCTCCCTCCCACCCTCCCTATCCCACCCTTCTAGATGGTCACAAAGCACCCAGCTGATCACCCTGTGCTATGCGGCTGCTTCCCACTAGCTATCGGTTTTACATTTGGTAGTGTATATATGTCCATGCCACTCTCTCACTTTGTCCCAGCTTACCCTTCCCCCTCCCCATGTCCTCAAGTCCATTCTCCAGTAGGTCTGTGTCTTTATTCCCATCCTGTCCCTAGGTTCTTCATGACTTTTTTTTTTTTAGATTCCATATATCTGTGTTAGCATATGGTATTTGTTTTTCTCTTTTTACTTCACTCTGTATTACAGACTCTAGATCCATCCACCTCACTACAAATAACTCAATTTCGTTTCTTTTTATGGCCGAGTAATATTCCATTGTATATTTGTGCCACATCTTCTTTATCCATTCCCCTGTTGATGGACACTTAGGTTGCTTCCACGTCCTGGCTATTATAAATAGAGCTGCGCACAGGCTCCGGACGTGAAGGCTCAGTGGCCATGGCTCACAGGCCCAGCTGCTCCGCGGCATGTGGGATCTTCCCGGACCAGGGCACGAACCCGTGTCCCCTGCATCGGCCGGCCGACTCTCAACCTCTGCACCACCGGGGAAGCCCCATATTTTTAGTTTTTTTAAGGAACCTCCATACTGTTCTCCATAGTGGCTATATCAACTTACATTCCCACCAACAGGGCAAGAGGGTTCCCTTTTCTCCACACCATCTCCAGCGTTTATTGTTTGTAGATATTTTGATGATGGCCATTCTGACTGGTGTGAAGTGATATCTCATTGTAGTTTTGATTTGCATTTCTCTAATGATTAATGATGCTGAGCATTCTTTCATGTGTTTTTTGGCAATCTGTATATCTTCTTTGGAGAAATGTCTATTTGTATAGAAAGATCATTCAAACTTAGATCATTAAGTTTGAAAATTTCAATGTTAATTCAAAAGTTAGTAAAATAAAGGGGCAAATTGGTATTTCTGAAGTAAATCATACTTTTTAAAATGTCGTGCATTTCTTATAGCATTGCTAATAATTCATTTCAAATTTTGAAACTATTTTAAAAGATCCAGAAAAAGATGACCATGTTAACTCCCAACAAATATCGCATCGTTGTGTCTGATGGGCTTTACCTATAATTTTAACTGTTGAATAATTACCTAGCATCCTGGAAACCATGACTGGAAATGGTATAATATTAATCACAAACATTTAAGGAAACATAATAATGAAGTAATTGAATAAGGACCCGCAATTGTGAAAGAATTAAACTTTACCTACTACACACACCAACCAGCTGACTCCTTTGTTACTTTGTTTCTTCAAAAAATGATTTGATTTTAGCATCTCTAGACAACTCTCAAACTTGAGAATCTTTGAGTGTTAGTCTACTGTCTCCAAATGCTAACCTGGACCAGGTCTCCTTTTCCTCACCTGCCCTTGGCTTGGTGATAGTATCAGCCTTTGATGGCAGCTCTATGGCTTCTAAATGCCAAGTCCACAGCAGGGGTCACCCTGCATTCAGTTTCCCCGGTCCTGGGCCAAGTGTGAGCTGGAGCTTCTGGGCACCTGGGTGAGGCAGAAACACGCACGTAACATGAGCCAGACTGGAGGTCAAGCCTTACTTCCCTCTGACTACACGCTTGCTGCTCCTCTGGAAACTGCTGTGGGGAGGACTCTCTCCCTCACCTAATCATTGCCCCCACTCCTCTTAGCCCAGGTCCCTGTGGAGACCTGAAAGCCCCTGCCTGAAGCTAGGAAAGCATTTTTCACACCTTAAAATAAAATGTTCAGATTGAGGGTGGAAGGATTATTTTCCACTACAACATGAAACATTTTGGCCCTTTTCCCAGAGTTTATAATAGTCCTTGGAAAAGGTCATCTCCTCTGAAGTATAGTCCTAGAAACCAGCTAGAAATGAGCTGGGAAGTCTGGACCAGACTTGCTAGAGGGAGGGAGAGCCATTGTTGATGGGAATGTTGGAGCACTGGCCTTGTTACTGCCTCAGCCAGGATCACAAAAGGCTGTTCACATCTGCAGAGTCCACCCATACCTTTATCCTCACCCTCAGAGCCCCACAGGTAATGATATGTTAACTGAGGTTTAACTCTAGGATACTGGGGATCTCAAAGACAGCTAAACACAACACAGAAAAGTCTCCATCCATTGAGCCAATCCTCTTAATTATCTTTGATACCATTTAAAATTAAAGTCCCCTATAGACTAACTGCAGTAATAAAAACCCAAATCCCAGTGGATTAACACTATAAATATTTATTTCTTCCTCAACCCAGGGTAAGATTAGTTGTGTGATGGGCATCCTTTCACAGCATGGTTTAGGGACCCAGGATCTTTCCATCATCCAGGGTCTTGGAATCTTCCACCATATCCTCTCATTCTGCCTAGACATTCTGTCTGAAGGGACTGGTAGGAGCCAGGCATGGAAGTGGTACAGCTTACCAGACCAGCACCATTGGCCAGCACTCAGTCATATGGCCCATCCAACTTTGGGGCAAAATTGACTATACAACCTGCCAAAGAAGGAAAAGAAACACATAAATATTGATGGGCACATTCTCTGCTATTTCTGACTAAAAATAAAAGTGTTAGTTTGGCTTGTCATCTGTCCTCACACATCAGTGGGAATGAAAGATCTAAGAGAACATTGGAATATGAAGAGAGGAGTCTTTGGGGCCTGGGGTCACTGTTGGAAGTCTTCCGTACATTATCTTTCCTATTCACTGACATAAACTTTTCTTTACAAAAGGCTAGAGAATGTATTACCCTGCATTGGAATTGTATTATATTTACCTATCTCTCCTAACCCTCACCTGGAGGGTAGAGATAGTTTCCTACTAAACCTTGAAACTCTAGCACCTACCACAGGACCTGAGTTACAACTGATGCAGTATTAATTTTCTATGCTGAGTAACAAATTATCACAAAATTAGTGGCTTGGAACAATGCCCATTTATTATTTCACCGCTTTTGTAGGTCAAGTTAAGATATGGCTTAACTGGATTCTCTGCTTCAGGGTCTCACCAGGCTTCAAGTAATATGTAAGTCAGGCTGTATTCTCATCTGAAGGATCAACTGGAGAAGAATCTGATTCCAAACTCACTCATGTTGTTGGCAGAATTCATCTTCTATGATTATAGGACTGTGATTCTATGATTGCTTCTTGCTGGCTGTTGGCCAGGGACCACTCTCAGCTCCTAGAGGCTGCCTGGCATCCTGGTCATGTGGTCTTCTTCATAGACACTCTCACAACATGGCAGTTCACCTCTTTAAAGCCACTAAGGGAGAAAATTTCCAGAGTCAGTCTTCTAGCAAGAGAGTATCTTATATAATATGGCTTACTCATGTGACTGGCAACCCATCACTTTTCCCATAGTCCATTGGTTAGAGGCAAGTCACCGTTCCCATCCACATTCAAGAGAATAACATTACACAAGGGTGGGAAACCAGGAGGCAGGAATCACGGGGACCTTCTCAAAGACTGTCTTCCACACAAGCTGTTTTCTAATTTGATGAGTAAATGGAGAGATGAGGAAGAAAGAAGCACATAGAAAGAGACTGGCTGCTAAGCAACATATACTGTGCTCTGAATCTTATTCTTATCACTTATAAAATGACAATAATGATACTCACTTCCTAGGACTATCAGGCTACTTAAAATAGAAAACATAGATAAAATATCTAATAAAATGCTAGCAAAAGGAGGTGTCCAATATGTTTTCCTTTTCTCTATCTTATTGATGGCCTTGACATGTGATTTCCTCATACCGGGGCTCGCTTGCCTCCTCTATAAATGAACAATTTAATTTCAGGAGCCTTTCTGGGGGTCACTGCCAACTTGAAAACTCACATCACTGGACAAAGATGATTTGACCCAACAGTGACTTGTACACATTCTCCTCATAAAATAAGAACTTGTAAAAATAAACTGAAGGCAAAAGATAAGGGACTTCCCTCCTCTCAGTTAATCATGGAATTAAGGCCAAAGAATGTATTTCTTCTTGATCATCCAGTCGAAGAAATTTTGGAAGTTGACTATGAAAAGTTTAGCCATTTAACATTCTGTATGAAATAATCAGAGATTAGATCATCTAGTTCACTTCATGTATTACTGTCTTTCTAATAAGACAGCCTTCAGGGAGAGAACTTGACTTTTTTTTTTTTTTTTTCTTTTTGAGTAGCTGTTAATAAAACACAAACTGGTTCAACAACAACAACTCTAGCTCCATTGAAAACTACAGAGAGAGAAATTTCTAACTTTTAAAAAATCTAGAACTAAAAGCTGACTTGTCTGGTTAATTTGCTTAAATAGGAATCATCTACCATGCATATTTCATTAGGGAGCAGTTACAGGGAAAGAAGAAATCAGAATCGAGTCACCACTTGGACTGATAAGCACACTGGCTGGGGCTGCTCTGTATTTGCTGGGCTCTCATCTATGAATTTCTCTCTATCCAACCCTTGTCTGGTCTCATCTTTCTCACACTCAGAAATTCCTGCTCTTCCCCCAACTCTTCTCCTTGCCATCTATGTCTGGCACACCCGGACAATCAGGAGGAATGTTAACAGAATCACCATTCAGCCTAAGATTGTTTCCTTTATCCCCTTTCTCCAACGGAGGTGTCTGAATGTTCAGAAAATTTAACCAAGTCGCTGAACGGTCTCCCCTTGGTGCTTGTTGCCTCTAAAGAGGTCACTATTAACACTGCTGGGGGGTCTCTGAGGTGTTCTGACTCCAATTAGAATGGCTTGGGTCTCTTAAATTGAAAATATACCTGTAGGCATGACTTTGTCTTGAATTCTGAAAGCTTACCCCCTCTGGGAACTAGTGTGGATAATCCCTGAGTCTGCAGGGGTGGGAGACAGATGCATGCTTGAGTGAGCACCCCCTTAAATTTTGTGCCCTGAGCACCTCACTCATCTCACCCTAGTCCCAGTCCTGCTGGATATGGATAGGGCAGGAAGGTCCTCACTGAGAGCTCAGTTGATCTGGGTACAAAGATTGTATTAGTTTCCCAGGATTGCCAGAATAAATTACCATAAACGTAGTGGCTTAAAACAGAAGAAACTTTTTGTCTCACAGTTCGGGAGTCCAGAAGTTCAAAACCAAGGTGTCAGCAAGGCCATGCTCCAAAGATTTTAGGAGAGAATGCTTCCTTGTTTCTTCCTGCTTCTAGGTGGCTTCCGGTGACCCCAGGTGTTCCTTGGTTTGTGGCAATGTAAGTCCCACCTCTGCTTCTGTCTTCACGTGAACTTTTTTGTCTGTGTCTTCTCCTCTTCTTATAAGGACCCTTGTCTTTGGATTTGGGGCTCATCCCTATAATCCAGGATGATGCCATATTGAGATCCTGAAATTAATCACATCTGTAAGACCCTTTATACAAATAAGGTCACATTGACAGGTTATGGGTGGGTATATATTTTGAGAAGTCACCATTCAACCCTCTACAGATTGGAATCAAGAGGTTGAAATCCAGAACTAGACCATGAGACATTCTGTGTAGAGTTATTTGTTCAACCAGCCTTTGCTGAGTGCTTACTTTATCTCTGGCTCCAAATTTGACAAAGATGAAGATGGCACAGATGAAACCCACATGGGTCTGTGCCACACCACCCCAAAACAATAGCAAAATAAACAAAAAATATTTTTACCTCTCTCTACCAAGTAACTTATTATCCATTGGGGAAGATGAGGATAATTAAACAGAATGTTTGGCTCAGGGGGGTGAATGCTAATAAAGGCAACCAACACTGGTTTTAAGAATAGAGTGGTTTATGGAGTTCACATAACTCAATCCAGCATTCAAGGAGCTCCATCCCGTCAATTCCTTGGTACAGTGTTTATTTTCAAAAATACTATTACTTAAGAAAAATATAGGAGATTCAATCAAAGGGGGAAAATTACGTAAAAGTACACTTCGTGTGGCAATCCCCTCCCCCCAAAAAACCCACCAATGAATGATTGGTGAAGCAATGAAGTAATGACAAAATTTTCAAGTCACGCTATAAAATCAACCTCAACAACTCATCCTTAAATACATATTCAAATTGTGCCTATTTTTAGAGGTCCGGCTCAGGCTCACCTTTTCTAGGAAACTTTTCTAAACCACCTGAACCCAGAGGTCACACAATTCTCAGTTCACATCGCCTCCTTAAAATATGTTGGTATTTCCCCACCAGTTCCTTCCTGCCTCTCCTTTCTCAGTACATGGTACCACTACCCGATTCTACAGCAAGTTCTGCAGGCTCCCCTGCCTAATGTATCCAGATTCTGTCCAGGCCACTATTAGCATCCAGTCCAGAACACTATGGTTTCTTGCCTGAAGCATTGTGATACCTTCTGAATTTGTCTCCCTTCTTCTACCCTTTTCCCCCTACCAACCATGCTCTGCAAAGCAAGTATTATGATGTCTTGAAACATAAACTATGTCACTCCCAATCTCTCCAATGGCTTTCTATTGCACCTGAAATAAAATAAAATAAAATTCCAACTCCCTACCCTGGCTTAAAGGGCTCTGATATGACTTTGCCTCTTCCATCCTCTCTGAAATAATCTTCCTTGTCTCTCCTCTTTGCAATCGAAGCCCAGACACATTATTTCCGTTTCTTGAACAGTTAGTCCTTGCCTGAGCACTTTTGAATCTAGTTTCCCTACCTTCAAACCCTCTCCTGTTTACTGTCACAAGTCTGTCCAAACAGTCCCAGCTCAAGCCTCTCTTCCTTAGTGAGACCTTCCTTACCACTCAGTCTAAATCACCACACTGCCACTGACCCCCAATCAGACCACTCTGCTCTAGTTTCTCCATTGCTCTTGAGGAAATAAAATCGTCTTCAGTTTGTCGCTACTTGTGTTGTCTATCTCCTCCGACTAGAATATACATTTCAGGATAAATGGGACCTTATCTGTGTTTCCCCTTTGCATCTCCACATCTAGATCAGCCTTAAGCACATAGGAGATGCCCAACAAAATATTTGCTCAATGACTGAATAATGAGGTTGTCTATTATTCTTGATGCTTAAATATATTAACTGTGTCTTTTAGTAACATAAACTCTATGAGAGGAGGCATCCATGTACTGTTCTTCACACGCCCCTTAACACAATTCTTAACAAACATAAATACATATTTAGCTGTTTTGGCAAGGGGAAGAAGGAACGAACAGTGTTCTAGTTTTTCTGCTGAATACACTTTGGGTCTCTCTCATGTTTTAGAGACTCTATCCCTGGTCTACTGTCCTTTGCTGTTTATTCATTGAGATAAGACAATTTTGTGTGAAGAGGGTCTGTTTGTCCTTCAGTGAACTAAGACTTGGTCCCTACCGAAGACATCCAGTATGAGGTCTCCCTCTTTCTTCTCTCTCTCTGATTTCCTGGCTCTGCCTCTTCCACTTTTAAGCATCTTACCTATCAGAGAGAAATCCATCCCACAAATAGCTCTCAAGCTCTTACCTATAGAAATAAGGAACAAACCAACAACAACAACAGAAAATGTGCTACCAATGACTATTATTTGGAAAAGCATGATGTGCTTTACTGAAACACACCAAACCAGAACACTTCAACCTTGACCGTCTAGAAGCACTTGCCAATTTTAATGGCCATAATCGTTGCATTTGCATGGTACTTTTATAAGTATTGTCTACATATGGCCAAAGAAGATTCTCTCAGTGTCTCTTTTTGCTGTCGGTGCATCACTGAAACCAGCAAGATTTGTGAACGACATACCTCAGGGGACTGTGTCGGGGTAGCCTGGGTCAGACAGACTCCACTCTCTGTGTGAAGTAATCCTATCTGTGTGTGCTTGGATTTTAAAGTTGACCCTCATTAATCATAGCTCCAGTTCCTTTAGACACTCCAGAGCTGATCTATCCCCCTTTTTCCCTGAGCAACCATCCACATAGACCCCAAAATAAGTTATTTATTCCTGAAATGACTTGATCTGGCATCACCCAACCTTCTATAGCCTCCTGTGTATGAAAGAGAGAAATGAATGACTTGGGCTACATCAAAGTGTTGTTTTACTTTCCATATAGTCATTAACTTTACATGTTCCCAAACTAATAGTCTAAGACATTGTAAAGAGGTAATAAGTTCAAAGGAACAGAAAACATAAAGCAGAGCTCCAGAGTCATTTGAAAGTATTTTCTCTAAATATGTGCAAGCTTTCAAGGCTGCTATAGGCAAAGGGACCTGGATCGGCATGTTGGCTGGTGCTGAAAAGAAGTTTCCCCAAGTGGAGTGTGTAAGCGAGTTGCCAGGCCAACCTCTTTGAAAGCAGAAGCATGTCTTTAGAGGATCTGCTATTTCAGAGATGGCTACACGGAGCTGGCTCATTCTTCCTTCAATTAAAGGCCCATTTGTCTCTTTCTTTAAATCTCTCTTCCCTTGTTTGCATCCATGTGCTCCAGGTCACTTAGGGAGCGTTGGTCTACTGCTCAGTAAAATAGGGTGTCTCAGGGCTTCCCTGGTGGCGCAGTGGTTGGGAGCCCGCCTGCCGATGCACGGGACACGGGTTCGTGCCCCGGTCCGGGAACATCCCACATTCCACGGAGCGGCTGGGCCCATGAGCCATGGCCGCTGGGCCTGTGCGTCCAGAGCCTGTGCTCTGCGACAGGAGTGGCCACAACAGTGAGAGGCCCACGTACCACAAAAGAAAAAAAAAAAATAGGGTGTCTCTGTTTAAGAAAAAAATTATGAATGAATTAAGTTACATAAACTGAAGATCCAAGTTCCTGTCATAAAACCTCTAGTCATTGAGTTCAATAGAGTGTGGGGTAGAAGGTCAGAGCCCTATATGTTTCTCTGAAACATCAGAGCTAAAGAGCTGCTGCTTTTTTGTTTGTTTTCCAGGGGAGCACATCCTTTGAGAAAGCCACCAGAGTAATGGAGTTTTCCATGAGCAGGCTTGCCTGGCGAGCTGTTTGTGGAGATGAAATGTTTCTGCTATTTTCCTCACACCTTCAGATTCTCACAGTTTTCCATCACACTGGACCACTGTGGATTTTGCATTCTAGCCTCACATCCTGGGAAGAGGTTTACAACCTAAAAAGAACATGGATTACTTTTATTTTGAATAAAAGGCAATGAAATTCAAGGCTCTTTTAATTGTTCTACATTTCTTTACATATTTTCTTCTTTTCTTTCATGACATACCGACGTATTTTATTTTATTTTATTTTGCTGTGGTACGCGGGCCTCTCACTGCTGTGGCCTCTCCCGTTGCGGAGCACAGGCTCCGGACGCGCAGGCTCAGCGGCCATGGCTCACGGGCCCAGCTGCTCCGCGGCATGTGGGATCTTCCCGGACCGGGGCGCGAACCCGTGTCCCCTGCATCGGCAGGCGGATTCTCAACCACTGCACCACCAGGGAAGCCCCCCGACTTATTTTTGAATATTCAAAATCACAAGAAGCCAACTATGTCTTATTCTACTTTTTTTTCACTTACTATTTGTGCCTTGGGCATTTAAATCCTGCTATGTAATTTTCAAAAGAGTTACTGAAAGTTTCATTGAATGCATACCCTAAAATTCACTTAACCATCTATCTATATTATTGGATATTTAAATTGTTTTCAAACGTTTCACTATTAACAATAACTCAGTAATAAACATTTTAAGCATGAATAGTTTTCTTCTTTCAAGGGAAGAATGCCATTTGGATGGGACCTTTATAATGGGGTTATCAGGTTTCAGCATGTAACATTTTTATGGCTCTTGATAGTGGTGGGTAAGATTCTTTACAGAACAGTTTGTTCAGTTACAGTATTTACCTGGCATTGTTCAGGAACCATTTCACCACACCCTCACCCACACTGGGCCTGGTAGAGAGGGAGCTATTAGGCACCCAGAGGCATCGAACTGTAGTAGGCACTGACCAAAACTAAAAATTATGACAAGCTGAATTTAGTCAAATTAAAAACTATGCATGATACAACCTAATATGCATCTTGCTTTCATTAGGTTTTTATCATTTTCTTTCTTAAAACTATTATATTGTAAAAGGAAATATATAACTTATTATAATACAGTTTGAAATTTGGGGAAAATAAATAAATAAAAATCACTCATACTTCTGCCACCTGGATCATCATCATCATTATTACTATTTATTTTAACTTTATTACTAATAATCATTAATATTTTGGAGTGATTATGTGATTATTATTCTATGAATTATTCATAATAATCATGAATGGTTATGAATATGAATTATTCATAATATGAACTATTATGTGATTATTGTTCTATGAACATATTTTAAAAATAAAATCAAACAGAATATGCTAAGTTTCAATCTTCTATTTTTCACTAAATAATATATGAACAATACATCTATAACAAACAATTTCATCACAATATCGATTGCAGTGAATATTTAAATTTATCATATGAATATAACAAATCTCCTATGGTTAGCGATGTAATTTATTTCAACCTTTTATCTGTTGCAATTAATGCTGCAGTGATAATCACCCTTCTAGTGGATGTATCCTAGGAAAAAACTGTGATAATATCCTAAAGGTAATTTTTAATATAGAATTTCTGGATTAAAGTGTAAGCACATTCTAAGGCTTGTGATGAACGTTCACAAATTGCCCTTCAGAAACGCTACCCTGCAAAAGCCTATGAGATGATTTATTTTCTAGACAGGGTACAGCATCATTTTAAAAACGATCATTTCAAATTTGATGGACAAACATAATATTGCTTGACTTTAATTTGCGTTCTTTATCATTTGTGAATTTATGCATCTGTTTTCCGATATTTATTTTAATATGTGTATTTTGTGTGTGTATTCATGTCCTGTTTTCCTATTGCTAACTTTTCTCCTATTTAAACTTCTAAATAACTACGGAGAAATAGTCTTCAGGTTGCTTTGAGCATTGGGTGTCCCACATAATGTGGGTATTGGGGCACCTGGTACCTTCTGGCTTTATTCCTGCCGACATTCTCCTCTGGCTTATGCACTGAGTTAATTCTGGGCTTCAGAATGAGGAGGCAGAAAATTCTGAACTTATCCCGAGGAGTGGCACACCAGCGTACCCATGCAGGAAGTATCAGGAGATGAGACCTGAAAATAAACTTGTGCGAGATCATAAAATGCGTTGAACGCCAGGGACTTCAGACACTTTATCGGTCAGCAGTAGGGAGCCATTGAGAAGTTTTGAGTGGGAGAAAGACGTGACGAGAAGATGTGTTTCAGAGAGTATCCAGCAGGTGACGCCATTGTAACATGTCTTCTTCCTAAGGGCTTCTCCCAGCCCCTTGAGCTGTGCAGGTAAAATCCACGTGCGAAAATGTACCTTTTCCAAAACATTCAGATTAGATGGTCTAGGTCATTCTAGTGGACTATACTGGGATAGATTTTCCTAAAAACTGAAAGAACTCTTACACAGCAGCTCTGGCATTTTTTTAAAAAAATTATATTCATGCTTTCCTCCAGAGCCTGTTTTTTGTTCACGTATATCTCGTTCTTCCTGAGTTTTATTTTAGTTCAGTGCCTTTGTGTGCATTAGGTTATTTCTTCAAATATCAAATGCTGTTTTTGACAAATTATCACTGGCCTTTTTAATGAAGGCTAGAGTAGTAACCTTCAACTCTGAAAAGTTGTGAAAATATCAGTACAGAAGAGCTGTACACTGAACGATTCACTAAATTAGGGTCTATGACTTCATTCTTACCAGATACAGAGCAGTGAGTCCAAATGATTATTCATTTTCTTCCATGAAATTCTTCATATCTATTAAATGGTAATGACAGAATACTGAGTATTGGGTATCTTGAGATGTATGAGAAAATTCAAGAATTCCTCCATGATTCTAACAGCTATTTTACGATTTGTATCATCTTTTGTTCTTTGATTCACTTTATTTGAAACATCTCCACTTACATTAAAAAAAAAAAGATTCAGTACAAACTATTAGAGTCCAAATGTTTTTCCCTGAAACCTCAGTGGATCCCATCTGAATGACAACAAGGCACATGTTTGTAGTTGGGAATCTGGCAGCAAAGCAGTGTGAGTGCTGATGGTCAGATGTTCTGGTTCAGAAGTTAGAAAATAAATAATGCCTGAGAGGAAGGATTCTTCAGCTCCGGGCAGCTGATACGGCAATAAAATAAATAGGCAGTAAAATACACTTCCTGTTTTGAGCGTTCACATTTCATATTGGCCAAGCACATCTCTTAAATTCAATCTCATGCTTCCATAAATAAACCTGGCACCTTTTTAAACACTTTTCCATCTGCTGCACAATGAGGAGCGCATTATTGAATACACCTCAGGGAGTCCCAGAAATGGGAAAAGACTACTTGTGAGGAACACACCACTGCCGTTGGCCTTGGCCCAGAGAAGCCATCAGGAGATTGTTTGCATTCAAACCGTTGTAACAAGACCCTGATGGTGTTTCCCCACAGCCTCCACTTCTGTGTGAAGTTGTCATGGTCAGGGCTTCGCACCAGGAGGAGCCAGGAACGGCCTCAGGTAGAGTCAGGATTAGACATGTTTGCAGGATTCTTTCCTGTAACACCTGGGATTGGTCTCCTCCAGCTCCTGACACCTTTTCCAACATACTAATCCAGTTTCCTAGGATGGATAGAAAAGTCTATCATTCACCTACACTAGAATCTGGAGGAAGAGGTCTGGTATCCAGACTATAGAGAATGCAGGGGACTTCCCGGGTTCGCAATAGTCAACTCTGAGCTCATCTACTTGGTGGTGGAAAGCATGGGATGGTGTCACAGAGAGACGATGCAAGTCCTAGCTTTGCTGTGTGATTTTCGACAGGTAGGGAGATCACTGTATCCTCAGAGTGTTTAAGTGAAGTAAATCCCATGAAATCAATTGTCACAGGGCCTGAACCAATAAGCAATCCATAGATACTAGTTATGTTTATCATTCAATTTTCCCAGGTCATCTTGTTTGTGAACAGGGGACTGGGGACAGCCTGGCTCAGGTAACCAGGAGAGGGAGTTATCATTCAACACCTACATTTCCCATTTGCGACCATTATTAAATACGGGATACTTCCCTAAATTTTTTTTTTTTTTTACATCATCTAATTTAACCCTTGCTCTAAACTTCAAAGCAGGTTTTAATATTTCCACATTACAGATAAATAACCAGAAGATCAGAAATACTACTAAATGTTATCAAACCTAAAATACCATCAGTTGGAAGGCATGCCATTATCTTATGTAGTAGCACCACCAAAAGAAATCAAAAACTCTGATAATTATAACTGTAAGACCTCACCAGTAGCACGGCAAGTCAAAATCTCAGAGAATTTAAAATATAGGAGAAAACCTGCTTTTAAAACCGATGAAAAATAGTAAGAAACTTGCCCGACCTCACACAGTTAGTGGCAGAAGCAGAATTTTAATGCAGGGGACTCCAATGGACTCTCAGTCTTTCTCTAAATCAAGGCACAGGAGCTTTTGTCAGCCACTCTTCCTGCCCAGCGCCAGGCTTAGGGTGACTCTGTCCTCCTCTGGCTGTCCTGCTTTGCTGCTCAGGGTGGCCTTATCTTCCCCCAACTTGTTTGACAGCTCACCCCACACAGCTCCAGCTCAGAGCCCCTTGAACAGGGACAGACAGACAGAGTCAAGCGTGGCTCAGGAGCACCACCGGTGGATGGCATTTCACAGGTGAAGAGAAGGCAGAAGCTGCCGAGGGCCTAACTGGTGCTGACTGGAGTCTTGGAGGGGCGGCCTGTGCTCAACGAATGATCTTACTCTTGGATCCTTGCGACACGTTTGCAGGCCTGCAATTGGATTGGCTTGTGATTAGAGCTGTTCTCAGACTGTAGGATTCACTTGTCCTCTAACTGACACAGGCCTGATTTCTCCCTGAATATCTGGAGTTAAGTGCTTTGGAATTCAACTTGACTCTTAGTACCCCATCTCAGCTCAAGGTTCTTGTCTTGACTTCTGTTCTTCTAGAAATAAGTTGCCTCAACTGCCTCATTGCTTCTGATGAAATGGCGCAGAGGGAATTAGAACTTAGGCTGCAGTTTCCAAAATAAGGTGTCTTAAGGTAAAGAAAGTAAGACCTTTATTACTACAAAATGCTGTCACTAGAGAAACAGAACAAGTGGTACACTTGCATTTCCTCTAACTCCGACAGATTTTACTAAAATTGAAAGGTGAGTGGGAAGTGACGTTGCCTCTCAGAGGAACCATGACTAGATTGGATCTAACTTCCTGTTCTGCCACCAGCCAGCACTGTGAGCTTGGGAAGCCAGCTCTCCTGGTTGAGCCTCTGCTTCCCCATCTATAATTGAGAGAACTGAATTGGATCCTCTTTCTAACCCCTCTTGGCCCTGACACTCGGATTATCAGACATTCCTCATCTTACTTGATTAGGTACCACCATTATTTATTGCATTTTGTCTCTGCCCCCCAAAAGCAAAATACCCTGGGAGGCACAACATTTTTAAACCTTTCACAGCACCATGGGACTCTTGAACCAGCCCAGGGTCTTTTCACAGGCAGTATGCCCTCACATTTGCTTCAGGGAACCTGGTCACTGTGCTTTATCCAGATGGCCATAGAATGATTTGCCATCAGGATTATCATGGCTTTGATAAGCTTCCCGATCTAACAGCCTGAGAGCAAGAACCATAAATTAACTCCTCACCGTAGCTCTCCAGACTGGCTGGGCCTCTGGGTCAATAGGGCATCTTCCCAGCATCTTCATGCAAAGCTAGACCCTGTGCCGAATGTTCACCTCTCCTCCGGGGTCTCACCACGCCTTTGTACACAGTTCTACCCCAGGGTGTGTGCTCATTTATTTGCACGCAGGCTTCCCCAAATAGGCTGACAGCTGCTTGCAAGTCCAGAATGTGCTTGATGTATCTGTGTCCACAGACTCTGACACAGTGGACACAGGGCCTGGCATTGCCAAGCAGGAATGCAGTGAGGGCCTGAACATGAGATTTCCTTTGTGGGCAAGGGTGGGGAAAGGGGGCTTCCTCGGGAGAGGTATCATGGGGCACCACGGGGGTAGAAGGAAGGGGACCTTAGAAGCAGTTCCCAGCCTACTGTCTACCTTTCTCCTACCTGTTATTGGAGCGTGTGTGTGTGTGTGTGTGTGTGTGTGTGTGTGTGTATTTGTCTGTGTGGGTTATCTGGGTGTGTGTGTGTGTGTGTGTGTGTGTTAATTTGACTGTGAGGTTTACCTGGCACCGTTGCCTCCAGGATTCCCTGAGTCCATGTCGTGTCCTCCTCTAGAATTCATTATCCTTTGTAGTGTTTACATTGCTGCTCAGCATTTGCCATTTATTTTACTAAGTATTGACATCATGCTTCCTAGGAAGGGATTATGACGCTCTTTGAGATGTTGCAGCAATGGTTCCTTTTTTATAGCCCTTGGATCCCCCTTTATCTCCCTTCAATTCGCTTCTGGAACCGAGCTCGGATGATCCCATTTCCTTCGTTGACCTTTGTTTAGTGTCTCCCTTAGATTTTCTCTGAGGCTACGGAATCACCTTATCATTATTTATCACAATTTTCTTTAGATCTTTTTTGATTAACCTGGTTATTTCAATATTTGATCCATCTTGGCAATTTTCATCATTTATCCATGTTGTAAGTTCTTCTGATTTATTACCAGGCTTCATCAAGCACATTTTCCCTGCTCCCCACTTCAGTAGACAAATCCAAAATCATCTGCAAAGCTTGTTCTGAGAAGGCCAAATTGTTCCTAGTTATTTGCTCCCCTTCGGGGCTGTAGAGATAAAGCTCTGGTATCTTGCCAGCCACATCCAGTATGGCTGCTCCACCTATTTTCACCTTCCTGGGATGTTCAAACTGTCAGGTGTGACATGTATGAAGGGTGGCAAAAGTGAGCCTCCTGGAGACCATTCAGATTCTCCAAGACCCAGAGTCAGGGCAAGTTTTGGGGGGGTCAGAGGCACACCTCAGGCCAATGGATGTATTATGCCAGCGCCTGTCCGGCTCTCTGAGCAAACACTGTACACGGCCTGCAACATACAGAGAGCATTAGCCCTTTTGATCCAAGAGCTGCATCAAATCATTTTGACCTTTTGAGGAAGATATGTAACCTGGACCAAGTGGAGCCAGATGATTTTTTTTTATTACCGGAGCACAAAGCAATATTAAATGGTTTCACGAGTTGTAGCCAGAACATCTGTTACTAAATATTAGAAATCTGGTTTATTCAATTCTAACAAACTGGCACTCAGCCTTCTCTAAAGTAATGCCTTGCCTTTGGGGCAAGAAGGTGTTATTGACCAGTTTTCTTTTTGAACATACCATCTGTTCCACATGTCACATGACTGCCCCTCTCCTCTCTGAGAGATGATGTCCCTACTGGGGGACAAGGACTTCCCTGGGCAGAGGGGTGGCAGGGGTACGTAACAGGGTCTGCTGTTTCAAGGGCAGTCTAGCAGACCCTGAAGCGTAACCACCCAGAGGCAGCCGGGTTGTCACAGGTGGGGAGGGTGACATAAAGAAGGAAAGGTTAATAAGTAGAGCTCTGAGGGCTGTAAACCAACCCACAGAATTGAAGAACAGGTAAGGCCTTGTGCCAATAGCCAATGCCTCCAAATTGGCCAAATTTTTCCTTCAGCTCCACTTCTCCAGCGCTTATGGAGCACACTGTTCTGTTCCATATGCAACCATCCCCAGGCTTTGGGAAAAATTCCCCTTCTCAAATCTTTCATTCATCATAGATGATGGAGAGTTTCTCTGAGAAATGTGAGCCTCTGATCTTTAGGACATCAACATTTTGCACAGATCAAAATAATAAGTGGAAATCAGGGCATTCTACTGGTGGGCTTTCAGACTTAAGTCACTGTATGTGTTGGTGGGCATTGGGGCAGGCAGAAGAAACAAAAGGAGAAAATCTTTCCCAATATAGAGGCTTCCCAAAATAATCCAAAGTCACCCACTCATTTTAATCCCTGTGTTCCATCATTTCTTCATTTATACATTCATTCACCGATTACTTTATTTTTCAAATGTTTACCTGTGCTAGTCACTGTTCTAAGCATTGGGAGATGGGTGATAAGATTTAAAGAAGAGGCAATCCATTAACTCAAGAAGTTGACAGTCTGATAAGAAAATTAAGACACTGGCACAGACTATAAAGTAGAAAATTGTGAGTCATGAGAGAGTCACTGATAAAGGATTGTGGGAAGTTAAAGGGGAAAAAGAGAAATATCCACTGTAAGTTTCCAGGAAGGGTTTCATGAAGCCTATGGAATTTAGGCTGGGTCTTAAGGAAGGAGAGAAAGGAGAAACAGTGGTTACTGTAAGAGGAAGGCATGGATATAGGGCAGCAGGAGGCATGATTGAGTATTGGCGAATCCTTAGTGTCCCTGAAACCCACAGTCCCTGTAGAAGAATCAGTGTAGACGATGGGCTGAGGCCATATCTTGTAGATCTTTATGTACCTGGCAAAGACCTACTCGGTTGAAGGATTCTGAGCAGGCAAGCAGAACTACAATTTAGGAAGATTAAGCTAAACCATGAGTATATTGGCAAGCAGGGTGAGGTGGGGTGGTACCTGAAAAAACGCAGGCGAGAGATAATAAAAACGCCAGTTGGGGTATTTGGAAGGGAAAAGAGCAGATACATAGGGCAGATTTACAACAGAGGAATCAATAAGTTTTCAGGGTTTACCTGTTGTTATAAAAGGAATATGGGTTTTGGAATCAGACAGGCTTTAGGATGAACTTCATTTTTTCCTCACTCTTGGAACTCCCTGGAGTAAGTCACAACTTCTCCAGGCTTCCCTTTCTTCCTCCTCAGCAATGTACCTGAACATGTGTTATTAAAGGCATAATGGTGGGGAGAGCTCACCTAATCCCTCCCAAGTTGTGGAGAAGCTCAGATGAGGTCATATATGTGGAACCATTTCGTAAAGTCTGAAAAACCCTCAGAAGTTCATTATGGTTATCTACATTACTACCCAGATGTGTGAGACAAACAGAAGGGAAGGTCCTGGATGAACCTCGGGTTTTTGAATCAGAATGCCTCTGAAGGTAGAAAATGAAGGGAAGGAGGATGGGAAAGGAGGTCACCACTCACTCCGTGGCTCAAAATAAACTCCAGGTGGATCAAAGATGTAACTGTAAGCTTGAAAACACTGAGGACATTTTATAATGTAGCAGCTGAGAAAATTTATCTAAGAACTCCAGGGAAGCTAGAAACCAAAAGAGGAAAATATCAATAAAATTGACTGCATTAGAAGTTACAACTTCCATATAACAGAAAATAATAATAATAAGGTGGGAAGAAAAATAGCAAACAGGGAAACTTGTTTGCCAGTTATATAACTTGACACTGAGTTGATTTCTAAATACGCGAAGAGTTTTACAGAACGATTAAGAATACGAATGAGTAGCTAAATCAAAAAATAGGCAAACGGGGCTTCCCTGGTGGCGCAGTGGCTGGGAGTCCACCTGCTGATGGTGGGGGCGCGGGTTCGTGCCCCGGTCCGGGAAGATCCCACATGCCGCGGAGCGGCTGGGCCCGTGAGCCGTGGCCGCTGGGCCTGCGCGTCCGGAGCCTGTGCTCCGCGGTGGGAGAGGCCACAGCAGTGAGAGGCCCGCGTACCGCAAAAAAAAAAAAAAAAAAAAAAAAAGAAAGAAAGAAAAAATGTGAGTAATTTATTTAAAAATACAAATCAATATACATTACACAAAAGAACCTAATTTAATCTTAATCAAAGATACTCAAATAAAATAAGGTCTTTTTTTTCACCTACTAGCTTGATGATTCAATTAGAGAGATTGAAAATACTGTTTTTATGAAGGATTGAGAAATGTTTACTCTCATACACTGTTGGGGTGGGGAGGAAATGTAAATAATGGCAGTCTTTCTGATGTTTGATTTGGTATGTAAAAGTGACGTATCCTTTGACCTGTCACACCCACTTCTGGGAATTTACCCTAAGAAGATAAATATGCAAATGTGAAAACATAAGTGAGTAGATATTTACTTCATTATTGTTTAAATCGGCAAAAAAATAGGAACAGTGAAATATATAATAGATTCGGTAAATAAATTGTTATATACCTAAAAAAAATTTTAGTTACTAAAATTGATGACATAGACCTTCATTTATTGAAATGTAAAGCTGTTTAGCATATTATTAAATGAAGAAGTGTAGTACTATCCCATTTATTTAAAATATTACATATATCTAAAATACCTAAATATACATACATATATATGTATATTTATTTATTTATTCATACAAGATATGTCTAGACGAATCTTCATTAAAATGTTACCAGTATTTTTCTCTGGATCATAAGATTTCCGGTGCATTGTTCTGTATTGCTTCGATTTTTAAACTTTTAAAAAACATTTTTGCCAAAACAATCACATTTTGAAATGAAATATATAAAATAAATTAAGAGAAGTAAGCAACGATGGAGAGAAAAAAGAAAAATGGGAGTAAGGGAGAAGCATATTAAAATGAAAATGGGATTTTAATTTATGGAGGTGACTGAGTGATAACACAGAGAGGTCAATGTCCTTGAAAAAAAAGAAAAAGGTTATTACTTAACAATTTTCAAGACAAGAAGGCACACCATGCCATCCATGCAGGGCAACGTGAGGAAGCAGCAGGCTTGGGCCGGAGGCAGTAAGGAGAAAGCATAGCCAAGAGCTTTTACTGGGTTTTCTGTGGACAGGGCAAAGCAGGGAAAACAGTTTAGGATTGGTTGGTTGGAATAATGTTGGTGGGCTATGGGATATGGCGGCGGTTATCTGGTACCTGGCCGTGGATTTATTTAGAGCACAGGGAATATTAGCTTGGTGTGTGAGAATTAAATAAAGGAGGTGGCTGGGGGTATGGGCACGGAATTCGTAGGTTTGCGTGTGAAAGATGTGTTTGCAGACAAGTTGTTTATTATCTTTATGAATTGGCCAACCCCAGGAGGAGCAGTCAAACATCACAAAATTAAAACCATGATTAACACAGGAGGGAGTGAATGGAGGAAAGGAGAGAAGGAATACATTTGGGGTCAAAGTCCTGAGAAAGTGGAGGTGATAGAGTCTGAGGGTAAGTGGAGGGTCTTGCTATGGTCTGAAGGAGGAACAGTGCTTCCTCCAAGGATGAAGTGATGTGTGAGAAGCTACACAAATGTCTGCTATATATATAGGGAGAGGCAAAAGGAACTCACCCTCAGATGGCCTCAGCCTTGGAGAAAAGTGGCCTAAGTTATTCTTAGAAAATTATCGGGATAGAGTTTGGTAAAGAATTTTAAAAGAATTGGAGCAGTTTTAAACAACAGTTGGAGAAAATTCAGCATGTGACTTTCTCTGTGTGAGTAAAAGAATAGCCATTGGGGTCCTACTGTGATTATAGTCAGGCACAGAAAAAAGGGTAAGTTTGACTCAGGATATTTACTGATGGAATAAACTCTTAAACTTTTTCAGCCTAATTCTTAAAGTTCAAATCCTTGAACAAACCAGTTTCTGCACCAGGAAGTGGCTTCCTTGGCAGGCCAGCAAGATGATACAAGAACCTATGTTGGCTGCAATATAGACCACTGTCCACCATGATGGTTGGCTCTTGGATCATGAGAGAAGCATCCTGGGATGCTCCTTTCCCTCCCCTTCCTTGTTGGCTGGAAGACTCACCCCTCTACGGACCAACCCTTCCCCTTACATATTCACATTAGGAAATGATTAATAATAACCCTCATCTCAACCCCTGACATGGCATGAGAAAGGGGTGAAAAAAACCCATAACACATTGTCTTATGACTTTTCCCCAGATTCTATATCTTGAACATTCACAGATCTCTCTGTTTAAATCTTTCTCCTTAACAACTCGTGACTTGCCCCACATGAGGCGGGAAATAAATTTGTTAATGAATGAATTAATTATGTCATCCTTTATTTCAATAGAGCTTTACCATGTGCAGTACGGTATAGAAGATGACCTAATTATCATTGCTTTGTCTCTTCATGCTTGGTTGAGTAACTGATGTCTCCAAATGCTTGAGTGAGGGCAGATGAAGGAGAGAAACATGAAACAGCTCCCAGATGTCAACTGATTCCACATGACAGAGGCTGGCTGTGGGAGGTGATAAGCGTGTTCTGTGGACATCAGGCTGGGCTGTGCCAACATGGACATACTCAGAAAAACAACAACCAATGTGGTCATTTCTCTGGGCCTTGTCTTCCTTTCTTCCAACCAAGCTGCATTCTTTACTCCTGATTTGGAGGCTATTTACAGTGCATCCCAGGGACCCAGCCCATGGCACAGACTCTACTTTCCTTTGGAAATATTAGAATTTGTCTCCTGAGGGAGTCAGAAGGATTGTTAGTTTAAAAATAAGTCATACGTTTGATTGTGATTGTGTAAGACTCTCTCCTCCTCAATAAAGTGTCCATTTCAGGGCTGGTGGAAAGGAAGATGTCGATAGGGAGACTGAAGGCAGGACTATTGTCTAAGGGGGTATGCTGTCTCTTATCTGGAGATAAGAGAGCCAAGAAGAGAAGTAATAACACTGCAGGGGTAACACTGCCTGCAGTGTAACTGATGCTTTTTACCAGGAAATGGAAGTCAAAAGGGAAAAAAATTACCCATTTGTGGGATTAATACCCAGGCCAACTTTTCCCATTGCATCTCTAGTGGATTCTTTGAAATAAAAGGTCAGAAAAAACAAGCAAGAGTTGTACAATATCTGTGACATCTAAAACAGAGCTTTTGAAAGTCCCAGCCTACTTCAATAACTGTCCCATTCTTCGTCATGTCAGCTAGGCTCCAGCCTGGACCTTCACTCTATATGAAAAACAATTCTTATTTGAATCACACAGAAAACTCCCTTTTTTTTCTCCAACCACACATTTTCTCTGGACAATCTTTTTCATTCTCATAGCCCAACACAACATGTAGGATGATAAAACCTAGCCTGTAGACTCAATCTTTTTCCTGAGCTCTTATCCTTTCTGCAAAGTTGTATCTGATTATCTCAGAGATGCTTTAAGTACAACGTTTCCAAAACCAAAACCATCATGTTCTCTCAAAGCCAGTATCTCCTCCTTCCTGATGTGTTAGTCAATGGTCACCATATCCAGTCTTTTGAACTCAAAAAAATACCTGCAGCGCTACCAGAGCTCCTGTCCTAAAGGCTTGGTCATATCAGGCCTCTTTGAAAACGAGTAAGATACACATCTCAGCCTGGAATGATCAGCTTACTGAAGTCACAGATCTGTGCATTGTCTTTATTATCTTATTTGCACTCTCTGAGGCATACAATGCCTTTGGCCACTGCCTCTTTCTTGAAACTCCATCTTTCATTCCTGTAACCACCTTTTCCTTTATTCATTCCATTTGTAAGTTTCTTGCTTTGGCTCTTCCTCCTTCTTCCCTATAGTGATATTATTCCTTAATAAAGATATTATTTAATCTTCCTTATTATCTATATTAGAGTGCCTAAAAAGTCATCCTGAGAGCTTCTTATTCAGTAAATCGAGGATTTGTATATTTTACAAGCTCTCAAGGAGACTCTGAGTGGTCTAACACCATTCTGTATATAATTTGTGAGATACCAAATGCAAGGTGGCACTGTCTTTACAAACAGTATGTATACTATCATATGTCTGTAACCTATACTTCTCCTAGCAGGACCAGACTGGCTAGATATTCATCAGACCAATTTCCTCTAATCTCTCGCAGTTCTGTGTGGCCATATGTCTGAGTTCTAGCCTGTGAGTGGAAGTAATATGCCCATAAAAACCTTCCATTTGTACTTCTCCATGCTCTTTTCCTCTTCCAGTTGGCTGAGTCAATATCATGGAAAATTGGCAAGTCATATGCTAAAATGGCAGAGGCTCTATCATTCTAAATCATTAACATACTGCACAGAGAAGGATTTCCATGCTGAATTTTTTACTCTTTCCAGTACTGTTACATCCAGGAAACAAACTTACATTGTTCCAAGCCATTGAAACTTGGGGGCTATTTGTTATAGCAGCTGACATTTCACTAATACAGTTAGGTGAAAGCTAACAGTAAATCAGCCATTTCCATGGTATATCTCAAGAATATCTGACTACTCTGCCTCCTGGGTTCCGGTAAAATTGCTTAGTCCAGGGGTTATTAACTTTTCTTGCGCCACGGATACCTTTGGCAACCTGGTGAATCCTATGAATACCTTTTAGAAGAAAAAAAAAATTTAATGCTTAAAATAAAGCATATATAAAAGACACATACCGTAAAAGAAACTAACTTAATTTAAATAGTTAAATAATCTTTAAAAATTAAAATATATGGTATTGCTATTAACATGTTCAAGAACAAAACAACACATTTAAAATGTAAGCGAGTTAGAAGTGGATTTTATTTTTTACAAACGTATTAGTACGAAGTCTGGTTCAAGGCCATTGTTTCTTGCCTTGAATAAGGATATTGAACTGTGGGGTGGTCTTCGTCAAGGCAACACACATGTCATGTTGGGCATTTAGTCAATGTTGATTTTTTGTTTTGATGGTTACAAGTGTAGAAATCCCAATTCACAAAGATATATTGAGGTATTTGGAATAAAAACTTCCATAGATGGTATTATAAGCCCAAGATAGTCTTTCAAGGAATACCAGAAATCTCCACGGATTTTTGAGTTACTCTCCAATGTTTTGCGATTTTAGTTTTGCGATCAATGAGCTCATATTTGGCTAGATCAACATCTTTGATACAATTTATATCAGAAACTGTTCAGTAACACATACTGAAAATGACTCATCCCTTTCCACATATTGATCAACAAACAATTGTAGAGAGAATGTATTGCAGATGTCTGGGTAACCAGTCTTTGGTGGCTGATGATACCCGGCTTTGGGTTGCCTGAAAGTCATCTGGAAACATTACACAAGAAGAGTGTGATCATGTGTGATCTACGTTTAGGATAATAACTACCATAGTTTAAAAGAATTCTGAAATATCTGTAATAACAGTCATGCAATAGGGCAATATCCTATTTCTATTGGTGAATAGTCACAAATACTGCTAAAACTCCTGTTGCTTATTTTCTACATTTATAATGAAAAGAAATGCTAAATTTCCCGTTAAAGTTATTGAAAAAAAAAGTGTAACTTTTTCTCAACCAAGTTCAAAAACCTGCTGAATTCTGCCCATGGAAATCTTGGGTAGAACTGTGGACTCAGGTAGAAACCCTTGCTCTGCTCTAGCCCTTTGAGATACTTTTGTGTTGGAATAGAATGCTCCCTTCTTGCCAGAAGTGCTGACTGTGCATGTGCACGTGGCCTTAATGCGGCCAAGCGTATGTCCTGAAGTGAGGAAATAACTCACTCCTTCTTTTCTTCCAGCTCAAATGGCTTCTTGCTTTTTCCCTGCCCTTTACTCTGTGGCAGAAACGCCCACCAGAGGGACATCTCATGCTCTAGACCAGGCCACACACACTCTAGTTTTCAGACATGTAACGAGTACCAGCCTTTCCCTGCTCTCATCGACTTTCTATCCCATTTCTTCCCTGAAAGCAGTCTTGTTTTCTCATAATTTTATGAGTACCATATAAAATATAGGGCACCATATAAAAGTGAAATGGAATTAACCTATATAGACACAAAAATACAAATAAGCACGTGTTCACCTTGTTTACCCTTCCTTAGGATAATTACCCTAAACATTAGAGTTACTGCACACACACAGACACACACACACACATGCAGAGTAATTTGGTATTATCAGTGAGTCAGATTGCTCATGGAAGGCATCCACTAGATTATGAGCTTCAAGAGGAATGGAGTTGAATCTTAGACATCTACAAACCTCTGGTTCTGGTCTCAGTGAATGACACAGAGCATGTACTCTGTACATGTTTATTAAAGTGAACCAAAACCTGCTAGTTTAGGAATGATTTCAAAATATCTTGACTAGATCTACATCTGAAATAATTGCCACAATTCTTTTTTTTTTTTTTTTTTTTTTTTTTTTTTTCCGGTTCCCCCGCATCGGCAGGTGGACGCGCAACCACTGCGCCACCAGGGAAGCCCTGCCACAATTCTTTAAACTGAAGTAGAGTTAGTTGAATGTAATATAGCCTTTCAGTAATCCTGTAACCTTGGGAAAGTTACTTAAACTCTCTGCAGCTCACTTAACTCATGGATAAAATAAGGATAATAATAACTACTCCGTAGAATTACGAGGATTAGCACATAGCAAGTATTTAGAGAATAATGCTTGGCACATAGTAGGCACTCTGTAAACATCAGCTATATAATTATTACTAGAAGTTGTAGTATTCATAGTAGTCATTTCGTCACTATTAGAAGTGCCAGGGAGTATTGAAATGCTCAGAAATTAATGTTCTACAATAAATACTAGATCTTATTGCTTATTAAGATCTTGTGCTTGTTTTTTATTAAAGTATAATTGATATACATCATATTAGTTGTAGGTGTACATCATAGTTATTTGATATTTATACCCATTTTGAGATGGTCACTGTTATGTCTAGTTACCATCTCTCACCACACAAAATTATATATTATTGCCTATATTCCCTATGCTATACATTATATCCCCATGACTAATTTATTTTATAACTGGAAGTTTGTAGCTATTAAGTTTTTTTTACCTATTTTGACCATCCCCCAACACCCCTCCCCTCTGGCAACCACCAGTTTGTTCTTTGTATCTATGAGTCTGTTACTGTTTTGTTTTGTTTGTTCATTTGTCTTGTTTTTTAGATTCTACATATAAGTGATATCATACAGTAATTGTTTTCTCTAACTTATTTCCCTCTAGGTCTGCCCACAGTATCATAAATGACAAGATTTATTTTATGGTTGAATAATATTCCATTGTATATATATATATATATACCACATCTTCTTTATCCATTCATCTATCAACGAACACTTAGGTTCCTTCCGTATTTTGGCTATTGTAAATAATGCTGAAATGAATATGAGGGGTGCATATAATGAATTATCACCTCACACCTGAATGGCAATTATCAAAAAGACAAAAATAACAAGTTTTGGTGAGGAAAGGGGAAAGGAGAATCCTTCTGCATTGTTGGTGGGAATGTAAATTAGCATAGCAACTATGGAAAACAGTATGGAGCTTCCTCAAAAAAATTAAAATAGACCTACCATACGATCCAGTAATTCCACTTCTGGGAGTTTAGCTGAAGAAAACAAAAACAATAACTCTTGTGTCTGCTTTGAAGTTTGCTTTGTCCTTGTGCTTCTTTACCAGCCAGTCAACTATCACTCTGAGTTACTCCTTACCCTGAAAGCTCCCCTCTAAATTTTATTTTGTAATTGACTCTGAACTTGGAATCAGGATAATGCATGACTATTTGTATTAAATAGTATGAAATAGATGTGTCTGTGTGTCCCATAAATGCATCCATTTTCCTGACTTTTATGATAACTATATCTAGATGTCTAGAAGGATTCATTTTCCAGATAAATGGCTGTATCCACCTAATAAGTAAGGTATTGCTGTATGCTTGCCTGTGTACTAGCATCACCTTTCTTCTATTTCCTTTATCATGATGAACTTCTCCATCCTCACCCCTGCTCATAAGGCAACAAATTCTTTCAAAGCACCACAAGGTCATGGTTGGAAAATGGTAAACTGACTGATTTCAGGGTCAGGGACTACTTCAATAGTCTATGATTTATGTACTTGACCAATTCCAGGCCTCAGGTATATTTAGAGTTGAGGGGGATTGGCTAGACACCACAAAGGCATTTCTTCTCATGCTTTGGATTCCAACTAATAAAACAAAGGATGATATTTCTTCCCGTCAACACATGCACTTGCCTGATGTGATTTCCGGTCCCTGCTGATGGGCTGGGGCAGGGCTGTGGCTCTGCCACACTGGTGGACATGAATACTGTTCTGGTTTCAGCAGAGGAGCAAATACCAGAGTGTCTAGCTCTGTAGGTGGTGGTGTCATTCTTGATGTGTTTCTTGCTGTCTAACAAGTCGGTAATATAAAGTTTATAAATCTAATGCTATGGTGGAGACAAGATGGATGGAAGATTTTGTATTTAGGAAGGATATGCCTATGGGGCTTTTAAACAGAACAGTATTGAGTCGTTTGCATCACTGTTTTATGGTTCTGGATAGTCTGTTCTAGCTGGACAAAATGTCAAAATTTGTGGTAACGTCAGGCTAAAGAATGGTGTATTTTTAACATGCTCACACGTCCCCTTCCAGCTGAGGGAGACTTAGCATGGTTCCTACTGCTTTGGCTGGACCAGTTTCCCTTCTGGCTTCTTGAATGGGTTCATGTCTTGGGAAAAAGAGCCTTCCCAGGACAGGACTTGGCCGACTTAATGCACATCAACAGTATAACCAGATAAGAAGCAGACCCCGTAGCAACAGGAGCATCTTCTTTGGGGAAGGATGGTGCAGTGAGAAGTTCAGGGGATGCAGAGGGAAAAATGTTGATTTCAGGTCTCAGCTCCATCACTGCACAAACCAAGTTATCCACCTTGAGCAGGTACCGGGACCTCTCTGGGCATCAGTGTGGCTACCATGGAAGTACACACTCAGATATCCCTCCGAAAGGAAACTTCCGGTGGGGAATGTGATTTGCTGACACAGGCAGCCGCACTCTCAGGACCCACCACAGCCTTCTTGTCAATGCCACACTCTCCCAGGGACGCTCCCAGACAACGACTGAGCACAGCAGGGTCTTCCTGCCCCGCACAGGACTTCTCTCGTGGGCAGTAGGTGCCCTGGGGCTCCCATCACTGGCCAGCACACTCAGCTGCACTGGAGTCTGAGGCTCTTCCTACTCAACCCTCTTTCATCTCCTCTCTCCTCTCGGAGGTGTCAGACAGCATTGCCCTCTGCAGAAGACCCTGCCTCCCCCTGTTCCTTCTCCCCTTCGTCTTCACGGGAATTTTCCCCCATAAAGCTCTCGCACACCAATTTCCACCTTAGCGTCTGCTCCTCAGAGGACCTGAACTGACATGGTCAGTGTGTGGACATATGTTATTTTTTGCCTACACCATACATTTTCCCTCTTCTTATAGGAATGCAATCCCCACATAAACCCAACTACCTTATTGGAGAACTGCTCTTCTTCAACCCCAAGCATGGGGTTATGGTAGACTGTCAAGAAGATAGCCTGCCTCCTTGTTTTGCTGCCACTGGGGTGGGCACGAATATCAGGTTAGATCGCTGTTCTCATCTCCCTGTTTGCAGTGGTTCAGGTGGGCTTGTGACCAAATCGGCTGAGTCAGAATCCTCCCCTGGGATATGTCACACTGACACTTAGAGAGAAAGTTCCTCTCCTTCCTATTAGAGATGAGCTAAGGGTGTGAACCTAACTTCTGGTAACCATGCACGTTATCAAAGGAAAGAACCTAAACCAAGGAAGCCAACAGTCAGAGAAGAGTGGAAGTAAGAGTCTCAGGGTGCAGAGTCTCCAGGCTGGAGGCTCTCAGAGCTGCCCTTCTTCCTGCCACTTTTCCTCTGGGTCTGAAATCTACTTCAGAAATCTTCTACTCTATCCCCTGCCTTTTTATTTTTCAACTTAAGTTGAAAATTAAGTTGAAATTGAAAGTTAAGTTGCAATTGAATTAGGTTCTCTCACTTACACTTGAAATAGGTTTCATTAATAGATTCAGTTTCTAATAAACTGATTCTATAAACCTGTTCTATAAACCGAGGTTGCTCCTGCCTTGGAAATGGAGAGAAATCCGGAATAGTAGGAAATATCAGCAAAGTGCCCGACACAGAACAGGCATTCTTCAATATTTTTTGAATGAAACTGCAAAAGCATAAGAAAATTAGAGTTCAGGTCCAGGAATAAGGGCTTCGTTCTCAAAAAGTCTTAAGAGTGCCTGGCACGTCGTCAGCACTCAGTTGCTATTCTGTGGAGCTAAACGAAGGATATGCAAGGACTTGGATTTCCTGCAAGTTTGTTTACAAGTCAGGGTCCCTGGGACTAGCATCCTTTCTGAGACTGTGATCCACCTCTGCTTCCAAGTCAGAACTCATCAGCTGGAGAGGAACGGCAAAAGGAAGGGTAGCGGGGAAAGGGGCCTAGAGATATTTAGAGGGAGTGACAGAGGCGAAGAGAAATAATCATATGGGAGGTAAAGAGCAGGGCAACCAGGGACGGCCAGTGACCTAGGGTTTTTTTCATTGTTTCAATGAAAGGAGCCTCTATCCATGGCCAGACTGAGACCCATGGGTTTTCCCAGCAGACCAACAGTTTGGCTCCCCATTAAAGCAATATTCTTTAAATATTTGTGCAGCATTTGTTTAGTGGAGGTGAGTTGGAGTCAGCAAGGAATTCTGTTGCTAGTGATCATTTCCATGCCAGGTCGCTGCCTGTTTTGCCAAACAAGATTTATTTACACATGATCAGGACTATTTGAGGTCCCATGGGGAGAGTAAACTGCCACCATTTGTAACTTTGGCGGTGTTAGCGTGTCTTCTGGGTGGGAAATATGATCCTAATCTGTGGGTTAATCGGGTTCTGCTCAACCCAAGGAGTAATAATTGGAGAGAAGGCTTGAAGGACACATTTCCCAGATTGATGCCAGAAGACGGCCTAGTGCAGAGGAAGGGAGAGAGCATGGTCGGTCAGTAGAGTCAATTTCTTGGTATATATGATATATCTGTCTGTACTTGTATCTCTATCACATATCATTCAGCCTCTTATCCACTTTACATGGGAAGATCCACAGAAAACTGCCTTTACTTCTGATTGGGAAAGAAACAGATATCACACAAAACTTAGTCCTGAACCTATAAGTACTCTAAGTATTTTTTAAGTTTATGGAAGCATATCATTAAAACAGCCGGTGGTCAACTTACCGTAGTAAATAATAATGAGCAGGACGAGATGGGAAGGCGTGTGAGTGTGGTGACAAATCCGAGCGTGCATGACCTGGCAGGTCACACGGGCGAGATGGATCCCAGAGATTTCCTCATGGGCGCCAGGTGTGGGGGAGGGCAGGGACTCCTCAGAGGCAGCAGGAAGTGTCCTCTGGGTGAGAAGCAAGGGTAGGGCGGCCACCGCTGGGCTGAGCGTTCCGGGACCTCATCTCAGAACCCACAGGCTCATTCGCCTCAAAAGCATATTTTTGTATCAATTGTCAGTGAATAGAAAATTGGTAACTTGCTCAGGGAAATGACATTGTTTTGTCACAGTGTCATAAGAGGACTGTCTAAAGGGGGGGCCTTTTGAGAACGTTTAGTCCCCACTGCTTTCCCACTGTGTTCTAGAGCCAAATGCTTGATGGCCACCTTTGTCACTGTTGCTTTTGACTTGCCTGGAGCCACCAGTGCCAGATCTGAGACCTTCCCTTTCCTATCCCAACACCTGCTTTTTATTTACACTTTCATCTTGGTGAAAATGTGCCCCACTCCACCTTTAAGACTGTCATGCCTTCGTAACCACTTTTGTCTTACTTCTCATGACTAATTCACCCAAGAGCCTTAGCTAACCCCAAGCCCTTTGTCTCCCTTCCTCTCTGCAAAGAAAAAAATCCCCATCCTTGTTTTATATTAAAGGCAATCAACAGTCATTAACTGAGCTCTGATAGCAGCACTTGGGACACAAAAAATGATATATACAGGCCCCAGGGGCCCTTCTCCATAGGAGCTCACATTCTAGCAGGATTAAACAGAAACACACAAAACTGGTAAAAGGTAGAAGAATGCAGGAAAAGGATCAGAGAATTCTGACTAAGGAGATGAAGGAAATTGACATAGAACAGGTGTCACGGAGTAGAGCAATGAATGACAAGTGAGGTTACAATACCTGGAATATAGTGGGAATGCAGTCCACGCCAGGCAACCAGCATATGCGCAAGCGGCAGCGGTGTGGCCTAAGCACAGAGGAATTAAAATCAATGGGCTGTAGTTATGGAACTAGAAACTGTTCTAGCAGACATCTCACTTATTGCTACATTATTTTACAATGGTCCCTGGAAGCTGTTTATAAATTTTCTCCACTTTGCTAGTGCACTTCTCCACTACCTGGAGCAGAGACAGGACCCCATCAGGTGGTCAGCGAAGGCCAGATCTGTGAGTGGGTGTTCAGTCTACAGAAAAAATAAGCAGCAGTGGCTTCATCCCCCAGGCATGCAACCATTCTAAGCAGTCTGTTTTCCTAGGCTGAGGTCCCAGTCTCAGAAGGGGTGGGCCACTATGCGGTACACAACTTTGGGGGACGGCCTCACAGCTCCCCTGTGTCTATCAGTCCATTGACTTTGATGGAGTGAGCCTCTACTTTTCAGTTTATTTTTAAGGCCGTGGATATGGAACCAGAGCTTAGTTGGTGGAATCACCACATTTTCACACCAGCTTTCGCCAGTTGAGTGATTACTGACTCAAGCAATCCAGACCTTTGCTAATGCATTGAACATGAATGGAACCTGATTCCTTTGCTCTTTTTTTTATTAGTAAGTGCTTGAAGTAAATTTCAGAATTTCCCGTTGCGTGAGTTTTGAGCTTGGAAGGAAACTGTCTCATTTATTTATTTATTTATTTGGAGAAATTTGCAGTTCTTTGAATAAATAATCAAGGAGGCCTTTGCAGACCATTTTGCCCTCCACTTGAAAATGGCCTCCGACTCAGTTTGAAAAAAATCCTTGCAACTTTCTTTCCATCATGGTTTTTTTTTTTGTCAGTTGATATTGTTAATACTGACACAAAATAAGTAATAAGCATATGTTGACTAGGTGATTGCTTAACTGAGGGATGATGGAGTTGTCCTGGGGTTTGCTTCCGTTTATTTCCAAAACCGCTCTTTCATTCCAAGTACCTCAGACACCCACCCTGATAACAGGGTCACCCCAATGTACTCTGAGGTCCCACTGTCATCCATGTCCCCTCAGTGTCCAGGGAGAGGAGATACTGTATTCTTTCTTGTCCACTCTGATCTCAGTGGTATTTGCTTTGTCCCTGCGAAGAGCTCTGTTTCAGTCAGCTGGCTTTCTTGGTTTTGGCAAACCCTGTTTGATATTTCTCAATTACAAACTAATGATTCACATTTCAGCCTCCCCTGATTTAACATGAGCACAACAGATTGGAGTTGTTAAGTCGAAGAGAGCTGGAAAAGCAAAGCCCATCCTTCAGAGTCAGTGACAATCTCTGTAGCTTTTGGTGCCATTGGGCAATCTAAAAGGAAAGGCAGCGAGACCTAGAAGAAAAGAGTTTTTAATCCATTTAGAATTGAGTGGCTTAGCCTGAGTTGAGTGAGTAATTATACTTTGTAAACATTCTGTGGAATGGTCACTGTGCTTGTCAGAGTATTTTTATATTATGCAGTAGTAACAAAATCCCGGAAACCTCAGGTCTGCTGCCCTGCTCACCCGGCTTGTCCAACCCAAGTCAGAGAGGGGCTCTCACCAGCCAGCGCCCAGGTGGACACAGGCTCCCTTTACTGGCCTTTGTGGCAGCAAAGAAGAGAGACTAGACACTTTGACATGGGCTTTTTCACTGCCTCAGCCAAGAAGTGACAGTTGTTAGTCCTGCCCATATTTCTTTGGTCAGATCAAGTCACATGGTCCTCTTCAGTTGAAAGGAGGATAATGCAACTCCCTGTGGGCTTGGAAGGAGAAAAGATCAAATATTGGCCAATACTAACAACGTCAACAACATCTGCTCTTCTGCTCAGCAAATGATTGCTTCACCTTTGTTTCCACAAAGAAAGCGCTTCTCCTCTCGCCCACAGTAGAAAACCCAGGGTGTCCTTCACTCATCACAAGTATGTCAACATTCAGGACACAGGGGCATGGATGGGAGTCTCTACATTAGGTTTGGACGCTTTTTTTCTCTTGACTCAAAGACTCATGTACTAAAAAGACAATATGCCATTGTGAAATGGGGACAGGATTTCCATAATAGACTCTGCCACGTGGAAAGGGGAAGAATGAGGACACTTCTCTACCACTGAACTGACAGTTCTGAAATCTAACTGGGGATGAAATATCCTGGGGCCCCCTAACCTGAAAAAGGAGAATATTCCTTAATTAAGCCCTGATTCTGCTCCCTGCAGGGGCCACTCCTTAGTTCTTTCTTCTCTGACCCCTGGACCTGCCCTGTCGGAGGGTCTTTCTTTTCCATTTTTATCCTTCTTGGCCACTTTGGATAGGGGCATTGGGTGACATACACGCTTTGTGGACTGAGTTCTCTTCCTATTATTTCTGCATTTAAACTAGTCAATCCTTTCCTGAGCTCCTCTCTTTCTGGTAACACTTTGCCAAATGCTGCCACTATTAAGACACTATTAACACCCTTATTTACCTCCTGTCTCCTAGAGCCATAACTTCATTAAGTTCATGATCTGCTTCTCACATCATTATTGGTAATTATTTTACCAAACATTTTTGCCTTATGTGCCACGAATCATCGTTGTTTTTTTTCATTGCCTACAATATCAGTATCCTCAGGGGCCTCTTCCTACCACCTCATGTGTAAGCAAATGCTATGTATTTGAAGTTTCTCAGCTAATCTTCACTCTTGGTACCAATTTTATAGTAACCAGATTAGATTAGGTTATGCTACGATAATGAATTAACCCTATATTATTAGGAGCTTGATATATTTTTGTCTTTCTGCTCATGCTAAATGCTAGTACCTAACTACTCACTAAATACTGTGCATACTGTATAATCCAAGGCACATTGTATTAGTGACCCTGGATTTAAATGGGAATGAGGAAAAACAGAGCTAACGTTTATGGACCATCTGTTATTCTCGAGAAAGTAATTAATGTTTACATACGTTAAAGATGTTAAGTAAATACTCAAGAGTCGTAGAGTCAAAATTTGAACCCATTTCCTCTTGATTGCATACCTTTTCTATTTCCTTTTATTCTACTGAATTTCTGCAACTGTATTTCTGTAATGTTTAGCACGGGAAAGAGGGTGCTATACCGAAGTGCTCCTAAAACTGTTATATGCACATCAATCACCTGGGAGTCTTACGCAAGTTCTAGTGAGGATAGGCCTGAGATTCTGTACGTCTAAGATCTCAGATGCTACTAGTCTATGTCTCACTCTTTGAGCAGCAGGTTCTAGAGCATGTTTGTAATAATCAAGGACACCTTGTGGGAGACCTTTGCAGACATGAACACTTACCGCAAACGATGATCGGTCTTTTCTGATCATCTGGAAAGGCAGTGTTTTAAATCACACATTAAACAAGTGATATTTTAAAAATGTGAACGTCTTATTCTCTGGGCCTCCCTGTAAGGGATTCAGCTGTGTGAATGACACCTCTGGAGTTGTCCATTGTAAAATTTGCATGGCCCCTTTGCCTGAAGGGCAAACTAAAGTTGCACTCTGCATAATATTTAACCAATATTTTCTAGTGTAGTAGGTGATTAAAAAAATATTATTTTTCTTTGGACATTGATAAGTTATTGGGAAGAGTGTCTGGATAGCTCCAGAAAATATAACAACCTATGGCTCACCTTCCATCATTTAACTTCCTCCTGCTAATTCCCACTGCCATGATGCCATGACCAAACTGGTCTCTGTGGTAGGGGACTTGCTCCTTAGGCTCTGGTCCAAATATTGAAACAAGAAAAGATACTTTGGAAGAGTCATGTCTTATTTTTATGATCCAGAAGTTGCTCCTTCTTAGTCTGAATCAGCCCTCTGCTTTTCCTTTGGGAGCCACCCCTGCCCCACTCTGTGTGGACTGGTGGGACATTTGTGGTCCCCTATCCTACCCCTCGCCTATGTGAGTGACCCAGGGTGGCCAATCAGAGTATACTGTCCCTTGGCAATGGTGATTTTGTTCAAGGATAAACACATCACTCAGATAGAATAAACCAAGGTCAGTCCTGAGAGATGATTTATTTCCCCTGGGATAGAAACTCACTCTTTTATTCAGAAATCACAAGCAATAAAAATTATGAAAGCCTAGAGCTTCCTAGAACTCTCAACTTCAGCCATATGAAGAAACATTGCTAGATAAAGTAAAGGTAAATTAAATAAATATATAAATATATAAATATAAAATTAAAAAAAAAAAGAAATCAAAGCCCGAGGTAAGGGGGTAGAAATGACTTTATTAAAGACTCTGGATCCAGCCTTGCCTTCAGCCCAATCCCTGGATTTTCCTTTGTGGTGAGCTGGATTTCTGTCACGTTTCCAAAAGGGTCATGACTAACAACCTCCATTACTTCCCAGCACAGCTGATATTCAACTGGAAGATTTAAACAAGTTTTTGCTAAGGGTTCAAGAATAACAGTAGGGAAATAAGCAAAGAGCAATAGCAAATTAGACAGTTTGGCTTACATCTCACAAGCCCCTCATATTTACCCTGCAATCAACTGCAGTTCCTTGACTAGGATCTACATCAGAGGAGAGCAGTCATCCCTCCATCAAAAAACCCCAAAGAGCTTTCCAGAAACTAAACCTGAACTACCTCTGTGGCCTCATATCCTGCCCCAACCTACCTCTACTCCATGCACCTAATTGTCCTGGATCACCTGCAAATCCTCCATACTCACTGAGAACTTCCAAACTCTGTATCTCAGCTCATGTTGTTCCTTGACAAAGATTCTCTCCTTGACCAAACACTAGCCAGGCTTCTCTGAGCCCTTTCTTGACTAGGCTTCAACCTTGGCCTATAAAAACTTGAACAAAACACTAACATAGTTTCTTACAGCCCAAGGTCACATCTCTAGGATGACCCTAGCCCCCATTAAGGTATCTGCCTGAGAAAACTCAAGACTGTCAAAAGAATTTAGTTTGTTCAAGCCAACACCTGAAGAAAGGGCCCTTGTCTTCCAGTCCCTGTGGGAGGGTAGGAGCCTCCCTCTGATAAGCTGATAAGAGTCAGTTGACAAACACAGATGGGTTTCCCACGGACCAACCCCTCCTCCCAGTGTTTTGTAATTCTCACTTCCCTGACACTACTGAGCCTCTGCTCACCCCCTTCTCTATTCCCTTATTCTCCCTTTAAAATGCCCAGTTTCCTCTGTACAAATGGGAATTGAGTTCAGTTCACACTGGACTCTTTTCTCTATTGCAATAGTATATCACTGATTAAAATCTGTCTTTAGCACATTAAATAGTGTCAATCTGGCTTTGTTTATCTTTGACAACTTCATCCTGGAAATCTCTTCCTTCACCCACCCCTTTCCTAACTTGAAAATCCTACTCAACCTTCAAGCACAGCTTAAAAATTTCACGTCACATTCCCTAAGTCTCCAGCCTGTGTCTTTCTCTGTATTCTTACAGGATGGAGCTTGTATCTCATCTCAGCCCTTAATTACACTTCTGTGGGTTTTTGTTCGTTTGTTTGTTTTTTGTCTCCTTCACTGGTCAGTAAGCTCTTCGGAAGCAGGAACTATGTGTAATTATCTTTGGGTCCAAAAGCAAAACTTCAATATGTCTTTTTGTTGTTAGTGCTTGAATTGCTGCCTTAGAGCTGTTTTCCACAGATTTAAAACTAAGTAATTTGGCCAGATCGCTAGACCCTGCCTCTGGGCCTCTGATTTTAGTAGAAATATAAAATAATTTATACCTTAGTGTGTCAAGAAGTTATGATACCTCCCTTTCCAAAGCTGATTGTTTCCCCAATGATCTTCCTGTCTTTTTTTTTACATTCCCTTAAAGTTTTATTATTCTATGAACTTTTTGTTAGAAAAATACTGTAACTCATAAATCTATATGAATGTATTCTTTATATTCTTTTTTAATTTATTTTTTGTTGGGGTAACATTGGTTTATAACATTATGTAAGTTTCATGTGTATAACATTATATTACTATTTCTACATATACTATACCCTGCTCACCGCAAAAAATTTAATTTCCATCCATCACCACACAGTTGATCTCCTTCACTGATTTTGCCCTCCTCCTACCTGCCCCTTCTTCTCTGGTCACTACTACTCTGTTCTCTGTATCTACATGTTTGTTTTTGTTTGGTTTAGTTTGTTCATTTATTTTGTTTGTTTCCTACATTCCACATATGAGTGAAATCATATGGCATTTGTCTTCCTTCATCTGACTTATTGCACTTGACATAATACCCTCAAGTTCCAGCCATGAAAGAAGATGAAATCTTGCCATTTGTAACAACACAGATGGACCAACGGTCTTTCAATAAAGGAAGGCTGTCTGAGAAGGCATATGTGGTAGCTGGGGTCTCTCTCTCATAGGCTGTGCTGCCCTAGAAGGCCCACTGGGTGGGGCTCAATGACATGGACAATTTTGTCCCATATCTGCCTAGCTCAGCTAAGCCCCTCCCATAAAACATATATATATATATATATATATATATATATATATATCTCCAAACTCAACACACACATACCTCATGTTACGTCATCACATCCCTCTATGCCCCCTCATGTACACCTCAAACACTTGCCATCCACACACAGATATTCACACACAATGTATTTTGTACACACATAAACAGTGGGGGTGGACTAAATTGTGATATTTTTAAAACACATTTCAATAATTATAAAGAAGGTTGTTGGACTACTCTAGTCAATGAGTTAATTTAAATAGAAATATTGAAGTATAATGAAATCAGCAAATCTGCTTTTACAGCCTTAATTCCTTGTAATCCACTCTTAATTCTTACCCTCCAGCCCACTTTGTCTCCTTTTTGTGCTTGAATTCTTCCACCTCTATTATTTTATTCACATTGTATTCAAATGCCTTCTTCAATTCTAAACTCCTAATAAACATATCCAATATTCAGGGCTCTGCCCAAATACCCTAAATTCAGAAATTTCAGGAACTGAACTCTTATGGTGTAAACTAAATACCTATTTAAATGATTCATGATGCTTTCATGTCACAGCTATTTGATTACGTCCTTGAGGTTGGGACCATGCCTTGTCTGTATACACTCAGTGCTTAATGCAGTACTGCACACAGTTGCTCAGGACATCTATAAGGACAAGCCATCTATGGGAGAGGAATGTGTGGCTCCCCCTCTACCATGGTGTGTAATTTACTGGCTCTTAGCCATAGGGCTTTCCTTCTTCAGACACCCTCCCGGATAATAGGTTATTAAAGGCACAAACCCAAGATCATAAATTACTTACCCGAATCCCAGTAAATCTGTATTTCATAGGAAGCATGTTATTTTTGACAACAGGCCCAATTTCTTTGGAAATCACGTAGTAAGTAATAAGGGAGGTATCTTCCACAGAATCACATGGTGATTTCACATAGGGCTTTTGTCAATCCTCACTCAAAATCTAACACATTAGCCAATCAGATACCATAGTCTTGGTGGCTTCAGCCCTCACAACAGAAAGCTCATTTTCTGCCTCTCTCTTGGGGCTGGAATTTCCACTGCCCAGAAACCATTTGTCTTGAAGATTTCATTTTCAGCATCAGTGTAGGAATTTAAAAAAATGTCATTTTAGCTCTGCACAAGATTAAGATAAATCAGGCTTTTTTTCCCCTCTGTGGGACTTCCTGGCCCTGGTGACCCTATAATGTTGGGGAGGGGGAGAGGGCAGCTGTTAAAAGGTGCTGGGCTTCCCATGACTGAGGAATTTAGGACATTTAATGTGTCTAGGATACAAGCACATTGATGTCCAAAACCTAGAGAATTGTGCTAAGTCTAGGAGAGGGCATGGGCTTTCTGAATGGACCAATTGGTACCAACATTGTCAATAGTCCACTTAAGTCTGGGAGCAATTCACTGGACTCTGACACTGGAGTGAGTTTTATACAGTTTGTCTACGGAGAATGACTGCTAATTAATGCCAACTCCATAATCAGGAAAAAATTTTAATGTTCTTAATTTAATTTATTTTTAAATATCACAGACCTTTTATCCATTCATTCTTTGCTTTAACAAGTATTTACTGAACAGATACATGTGCCTGGGAGCTACAGATACATCACTCAAGCCTGCCTTCTCAATATGCAAGGTTCTGGGCAAATAATTTTCTAAATAAACATTTTAAGTCACCAATATCAGCATGTCAGCAGCATCTGGCAACATAATCTCATGCCATTCCATGAAAGAAATGCTATGCCGGCCAATGGGAGCTATTCCTTCCCAGACTCTCAGAAATCTAGAACAAGGGCCTGACCACATAGCCCCAGGATATCTCCATCTGCCCCAGTGGATTTGTTGGCCTGAACTGAACTTGTCTTTAGCACTGGAAGAGGACTTAGAAAATTTCCAGGAAGTCACTCCAAAGTACGAGGCTGCCTGATGAAAAAGCTGGGGCAGCACCCCCTGCCTGGGTTACCTGAGAATGGTGTTGACATTGGTGACTAAGTCGTGATTCCTGCTCTTAAGGAGATCTCCTATTGTGTGGAATGTTCTTCTGACTCTGCCTGTCATGTAATAAAGTAAGTGCATTCAAGTGTTACAGATGCCACAATAATGGCATATGTATGGCGTAGTGGAAAGTCAAAAGAATAAGTGGTTATAATTTGATCAAGCTAAAGAGAAATATATTTATGTGATTATAGAGTTGGGCATTTATAGTCTTGGGATATCACCGAAAGATGATTTGGAAAATTATTTTGTTTGATTTGTCATGCTTTTCAGATGTCTATAGAAACTTCAGCATTCTGAATTAACAATCTGAAACAGATCACACTGGTAATAGGATATTTGGATGTAGAAAAAGTTGCATTTGTATTCCAGGTATGTCCACCACTTATTAGCTATATGATTCTGGAGGAAGTAATTCCTCTAAGCCACAGTTTATTCATCTGTGAAATGGGAGTCATAATACTTATTTCACTGGGTTACTTTGAGGTTTAAATTACAGATTTATCTATAAAACCATGCTCATGGCATACAAGTTTATTTTTCTCTTGGAGCAAGAGTAATTGTGGAAAATATATGGAAAGGAAAATGCTTTTTAAAAGAAGATGATCATCTCAGTCTAGGATAGGAGCATTTCCTAGGAGCTTACTACTTGTAGGCACAGTCCCCAAAATGTTAGATTCTAGGCCCTGCAGTAAAGGTCAGGCAATACCAACCAGGATGGCTGCGCTTCCAGGCTGAGATATACATTCCCTAAAAACATATTGGGATATAAATGTCTATCTGAGCCTCCAGACTTCCTCAGTGCCTTAGTCAGTTCAGGCTGTGTTATACACTGAATATTTGTGTCCTACTCCCAAAATTTACACATTAAAATCCTAACCCCCAAAGTGATGGTATTAGGAGTTGGGGCTTTGGGAGATAATTGGGTCATAAGGATGGAGCCCTCATGACCAAATTAGTGCCCTTATAAGAAGAGACACATGAGCTTGCTCTTTCTCTTTGCTCTCTGCCATGTGAGAAGACAACTAAAAGATGGCCATCTAAAATCAGGAAGTGAGTTCTCGCCAGACACTGAATCTGCTGGCACCTTGACCTTAAACTTCTCAGCATCCAAAAAATATGATAAATTAATGTTTGTTGTTTAAGGCACCCAGCCTTCCGTAATTTGTTATAGCAATCTGAACTAAAACCTCATAATCTCATCTAATCCCAGTTACTTCTCAAATGTCCCACCTCCTAATACCATCACACTGGGGGTTAGGGCTTCAACATATGGATTGGGGGAGGAGGACAGAAACATTCAGTCTATAGCATTCAGTTTCTAAATGCAGACTCAGACCCACAGGAATGACGGTTCTTGGGAAACAATGAGGCTGGAGGAAAGCTGGGCCCGTTAGACTTTTTCAAATGTCTGCAAAGCTTCCTCAGTGTCTGCCTCTGCTTGTGGAGAAGGCTCTGCTTCCCCACTGAGTAGAATGCTCAAAGCCTCGGTCCATCCGGACTAGCCTCGTCACCTTACCTGCCGCCATCCCCAGCTCTTGGAGCACAGCACAGACTGAGCTTGAGGAGGGGTGGGGGGTGAGGGCTGGGAACTACAGATGATAAAGATCGGAGTCAAGGCCCTGGGTGGGAGCTGAAGTTCAGAGGAGGAGCGGAAGGCACAGACCAAAACCATCAAGATTGGAAAAGAGACTGTGTTTGGGGAACAGGGAAGATGCTAATCTGGCTCAAACCAAGCATGCTCAGGGGGGATTGGAGGGATGCTGGGAGACTTAGGGAATGCAGGAGGTCTCTGGAGATAACATCCCCAGACCAGAGCTTGCCTCAAGGCCCCACTTTCCCCCGGAGCAGCAGAGAAGTCAGGGAGAAGCCGTCTTTTTAGCACTTCTTGATTTTACAGTGGGAAGCCTGAGAACGAAGCACTAGGAAATTAAGAGAAATGTTCTGCACACTTGTATAGAAGGCACCACTGTTTTGGAATAGACACATCCCGTTATAATAAGTCTTCACAGAGAAACAGATGGAAGGAGATAAGTATCAGGCTCTGGCCTCCAACTCTGTCAGCCAAGAGAGAAGGAAATTTGAGATGTTAGTTACGGAGGCTTCCTCAAATCCAGGCTGGCACCAAGATTTTGTGGTTGAGTTACTTCCCCTTTTATCAGAGACCCTTCATTTCCTAGGATGCAAATATTTTGGAAGAGAAAACCCCTTTAAAGGAAAAGAAAGGAAACTATCATTTTATTGAATGGCTCTTCCAGACTTATTTGCATTTAGTGTTCATAAAAACCTTGAGTCAGGGATTATTACCATCTCTGTTTTTATAAGAAACAGTCTCAGCACTGAAAGGACTCAGCTTGTATCGCACAACTTTATAAGGGCCTGACTTAGAGTCGCCAAACACCTGGATTCACGTTTAGCACTTGTACAATATAACCTTTCAGGCTGGAGGCTCACTCTCTCCAAGTAGAAAAACACAGTAGCAAGAAACGGAGAAAGGATACAAATCTGTAGATAAAGCCTCAAGTTGGACCAGATCATTTCAAAGCCCATGACCATAATCAAGTCTGGTGTAAAGTCAGCAGATGTGGTGAGTGCCAGGGCCCACAGGAGGGGACCTCAGATCCTTCCCCTGTCACTCAGCCTCCTCGGAAGTAACTTTCGTGTCCTAATAGCCAAATCCATGGTCAAGCTTGATTTTCAACAAAGTAAAAGCTCTGAGGAATGGCTGGACTCCAATTCCTTTATGATGTCTTTGTGCTCTAAATCTCCGTGGCCCCTACATATAATTCAACACGTGTCTGTGTGTGTGCATCTGTGTGTGTTGAGAGGTGGGAGACGGATGGGTTCAAATACAGCAAAAATTCTTCCACACAATGATGATGGACAATGAAACCTGATGGGTCCAACTACATTCTCTACTACAATATAAAGCTCCACATTCAGAATATGGCATTGAAAGAACACCGAATTTGGAAGAATGAATGAATAAATGCTGATAAAGACAAGCATGAAAGAAGACACTTATGAATTCCTAGGACTATCATGTAGCATGAGACCCACTGAGTTTGTTGCTCATGCTTACACTGTAATATGAAGAGGTGATGGCTGGAGCTCTATTAGCCGTTTTGCATCATGAGGATAAAGGCCACACCTGGGTACTGTTGAGAAATCTTTGGGATGAAGTCTGGTTCCTACAGGATCATGGTACTATAAGTTCAGCCCCGGACTGCTATAGATTCTCCTCTCGCCCACCACCCACCTTCCAACTAGGTTCAATGCAGGCCCATCTAGTGCTTGCCTTCCATCTGACCCATCACATTAAATCAAAATTATTTGTTGACTTGCCTTGTTAGCCCACCCAGCTGTGCGCTCCCAGAAGACTGGGACCTTCAAGGCTAGACACCCCTCAGGTCTAGCAAGGTGCCTGCTACCTAATACCATCTGTTGAACACGTGAGTCAGTGAGTGAATAGCTGGTGGAGTTAATGAAAGTTTTATTATGAGAACAGTAAGGGGGCAATAACATGAGAGATATTCTAGCTGTTAGAATCCTGTGGGTGCCGACAGCTGCAAAGGACAGAGCAGTTTGGGTGCATTTGGGGCCAAATTCATGTGTTAAGGGGCCTTCTATGTTCCAGCCAGATCCCTCCCCTCCAGCCCTGTGAATACACAGCAGGGATCGACGATGACACTGACTCACTTGGCACGTGAGGCGTAGGGGAGGCCCGTGAGGGGCTGAGGGCTAGCGATTGATGAGAAGACATCTGCCCCAGCTGTTGCATGTTCCCTGTGCTCCCCGCCTCTCCTGTCCTGGGGCTGCTCCATCCCAACCTGCATCTTGCCCTCTCTGGCCAAGACCGACGGTCTCCTTGGCACCCTCCTTCCTTCTCACCTCTGCAAGTCCTGGGTGAGAGTCTATTTGTGCCTCCTTTCCATGCAGCCAAGTCCCCGAGGCCTTAGTCAGCCTGCGAGGGTGCTGTTTATCCCCTCATCCATCTCCCAATTCAGGACACAGTCTATTAAGTGAAACACGATGGCGTAGAGGTTGCCGCTGCAGACAGGGTGTTTTCTTTCCTTCACACCTCTTTCCCCTTAACCTCTGGTCTCTGGCCTTTTCCTCCAAATTTCTTGCCATAGACTTCTCATCATGTGTCTTTCTTTCCCTGGCCCCTCCCTGAGGGTTCTGAGCTGTGAATACGTCTCTGGTGGAATGACCGACCGTGCATCCCTTCCTTTTGTTATGGCAACTGAGGGGCAGTACCCTTCTTTCTCCTTCTGAGCTATGTGACTCCAGAGACTCCTAAACATTTCTGAGCCTCAGTGTACTGATTCATAAAATGGGATTGCAAAGGCTGCCTTTAGAGCAGGCTGATTGCGAGTGATGTAGTGTAGAGAAAGTAGATTGAAAGGTCTTAGTAACTGTACGTCATGCTAAGAAGGTAGTGAAGATATTTTCACTATTTACAGCTCCAGAAAAGAAGAGGAAGAGAAGGCTGAGGTACACAGAAGCCTGTTCTCTACCACTCACCACTATAGATGCTACTTCCATCCCTTCTCCCTTCTCTCCTTCCGTTCCCTTTCCTGTTTGTCTATTCCTTTCAATTTCTAGCCATCTTACAGGTGTTCTATGGGCTTGGCCACTGCATGCTCTGCATTGGGTGCATTGCACTCTCCTCCTCTCTTCCACGAGCCGGGCTGCCTGCAGTGACAGGTGAGATCCAGAGACCAGGGGCAGACACCCACCCACTCCCACTCCCACAGGCACCGTGGTGACCCTGAGGGCTAATGTCCCTCTGGGGTGGAAGCCAATCAGAGGCAGCAGAATGAACTGCTGACCTCAAAATTCTTCTAGCTGCAATGATGTGATCACTCTATATTTTTTCCTTAACAATTCTTCGATCCTTCTTTTCCTCCCTTCCTTGGGTGGTTCACAGAAGAGTCTCCTGACCTGTACACCGAACAGGATTGAGGAAATGAGCAAATGCTCCACCCAGTGGTGCCCTCTGGGCCCCTGTGCTTTGTCCAGTCCGGGCTCCAGCACAGAGTGGACTTGGAAAACTTTTCTGAATGGCAGACTCTGTGACCCATGGACCATCGGGGTAAAGTGATACCAACAGACGACAGAGTTGGGGGTAAGTGGGCAGGGGACAAATCTCTACTGGGAGCCAAGCTGGCTGTCAGTCATGCTATTTCTCTTTCCCAGCGTGGCTCTAGCTTTCCAGAATACCCAGGTACTCCCTGTTACCCAGATAGGCGACACGCTTGGGAACATCAACCAGCATTGCCCTTCAAGGCCATTCAAATTAGGACAAAGCTTCGTCTACAACATCCCTGTCCTCACTTTTCCACCAATAAAACGGTAACCTCTGACTGAAAATACATCCAGGATTTTCTGAAGCCAAGTACCAGGGCATCTCTTTTCTGTGGTTCCTGAAATCCAAGTCCTCTGCCATCTCAGACTGAAGAGGGTACAGGTGGGGAAGAAGAGCTCTCGGATAGGGAAGTCCCTGGCTTATAGTCCCTAAAATTCTAACAGTATGCCTTTATGCTGGACATCTTTTTTCCTCTTTGGTACATTGCCAAGTCCTCAAGGTATTTCCTTCAAATAAATTCTGAAAAAAATTCACTTCGCAAATGTTAACAACTGGACATTGAATCCTTAGTGTGTTTGAAAACAAATGTTTTAAATCAAGGCTTTGAATGGATGATGGTTTGTAGACTCACCTTTTCCCCACTTGCCTTTCACAAAAGCATCTTCGATTTCCTACGAAAAGCTGGGAAGGTAAACATCAGCACATTCATTCAATCTCCCTTTGGCTCACCAGGCCTTGTTTCTAGAAATATCTTTGATGTCCTCTGACTACTCTGCTGTCTTTCTATTTCCCTAACCTGACATCATCCCCAAATGTTCCCTCACAGCCATCTCAGTTTACAGAATTATATTTTCAACTTGTCTCTACCAGTATTGTAACTCCTCTTCTGATAGTTTTTCCCGATAGTTCGGGTAAGATGCGGATGAAGACGGTGATGGTATGGGGGTGAGGAGAGGGGGGCGTCAGAGAAGAAAATTTGAATTTGGTCCTTTTGAAATTCTGCCTTCAACTTAGGAGCACCCGTGAACCTGTTCACTCAGCTGGCAGGCTCACTCACTACTACATAAATTTACACGACTCATAAGTAACTCTATGAGTTGCTATATGTTGGATACTTACGCAGCCTCCAGATTTTTCCTCAAGATCCTCCTTCTCTTCCTCCATTTATCTTTTCAGAAAGTAGAGGCTTCTTACATTCCTGGTAGGAGCAGTTCTGTCTTCTATGCCACTTCTGGAAGTCAACTTTCCTCTCAGATCCTCATCTGTAAGTTGAAGGGTTGTATATGATGGTGTCCGAAGTCCCTTGTATAAACTTGTGAAAGATTAATTGAGATTGTTACAGATTGACTGAGCTGATGTCAGGGGATGCCAAGGAGAAATGAAGATCTAACAGACCTGTGCTTTAGAATCACGGATGGTTTGGGGGAAGAAACATTAAAGAACAGAGAAAGAGGGTTAGAATTTTAAGCGAAGCATTAAAATTACTTCTCAAGACGTTGTCCCTCCATTTTTCATTGCTTTTGATGGTGTCCTTGGAATCTAGGGTGGTGTGGCCTGTGTTCACTGACGTAAATTGTACAGTGTGAGTGACTACAGCACCGCTACTGGGAGTCATCACGTATCTTGACAGCAGCCCTTGCTAATGGTCACGTGACAATTCTATTGGAATTTGGTATCCATGGCTTTTGAGGATCTGGCCTCTCTGAAGAGGATAAAGAATTAATCAGTAAGTGGCACGGTACCAGTTTTGCAATGTGGGCAAATGTCCGCCTGGATATAGGGAAAAAATACACTCCCCTCTGCTAATAACATCCTGCCCTCATTCAAGCAAGGTTTGGATTGAAGAACTCTAAAGCAAGTCTCTGGATACCCTAAGTCTGCCGTCAGCCTTACCCATTGGTCTGGAATCCTCCCATGTTCATGTTAGATCTGCTGTAGACTCGTGACGAAAGAGGCAAACATTGACCTTTCTATGCTAGGTCTCTAGCTACAGGTGGCTATGGATGGAGTAGGGGCTGCAGTCTGTTATTTGGCACGTTTGTATCCTAGGCATAAGCCAACATCTCCACACTATCCTATGACTTTCGGGTGGCATAGAGTCACAGATTTGCTATCTTCTATGAATCTGAAAATTGAAAATATTTACATTTAGAGTATGGCAAATATAGGACCATATTTTAATCATTTCTGTACCCCACGGTGACAAGCACAGAACTTTGCAGGAGGCAGGAGCTTTGCAGGAAATCATGTGTTAGTTTTGATGATGAGGATGACTGATAATGATCTTGGTAAAGCTAAATGATACAAAATAGCAAGATGTTTTTCAAATGGATTCTATAAATAGAAAGTTATATGAAGCTAACTATCTTTCTGTATTTGAACCTTAAAACCATGTTAGAGAATAAAACGTTTCAATGCCAGAGTATGAGCCTTATGGAGAGTGGAGACTGTTTATTCATCTCTGCATTTCCAGGCCTTATCACAGGCCCTGGCAAGAAATATAAGCTTAATCTTATTGTTGTACACTTACTTGGTGCACAAAAAATTTATTAAGCATTCATTGCAAAGCAGCAGGGCTGCCACTTGTACGACCAAAAAGACTGCAATGTACAAGATAAGGGACTGCTATTATTTAACACAATGTGAACAGTGTCCGCTGAGTGGGTGTTTAACCGTATCTTGGTGTCCTTGAGAAGCAGTAAAGAGTCAAGTTTCTACTCTCTTGCAACCTGCAGTTTTAAAAAGAAAGATAAACAATAAACTCATTAACAAATAAATAAATTATATAAATTCATGTAATGAAAAGTTCTCCCAAAAAAAAGTAAAGAAAATAGGATGGTGGCATTAATAGCAATGGATGCTGAGGGAGAGGCTATTTAGCTATGAGAGTCTGGAAAGGTCTCTCTTGAGGAGGGAAACTTAGAGTTGAGACCCAAATGATTAGACAGAGGCAAGCCTACATTAGCTAGTTTCATCCTTACATCACCCCTGTTAGGTAGATATTAGTCCCATTTTATATGGGAAGAGATCAAAATCCAGAGAGAAGTTTATCTAAGGTCACACAGCTAGTAAGTGGCCCAACAAGTATTTGTTCCAGATAGTTTCAACTCCAAAATCTTTGTGTATACACATATGACACTGTCTCTTGTAGAGACAAAAGTGAATGGAACAAGAATCTTATGCATCTATAGTCAGTTTCATAAACATATTTCTAGATGCAGGTACCAGCTACATACTGGGTTCTCGGATACAGTTTTGCGAGATGTCTACGATGAAATTCTTAACAATATTGATGCATGTCCCCAAATTGTCTTAGGCAATTAAGCCCAAATAAAGTGACGATTTTAAGAATAATGCACAGTCCCAGAGTGCACTCTGCCACCAGGAATCTACAGGACCTCGGGTAAATCACTTTTTCTATTTGAACTTCAGTTTCTGTATCTAAAGGTAAATATGATAATTTCCCAGCTTACTTCTGGATAATTGTAAGACTCTAAAGTGATAACAAATGTGATAGTGTTTTGAAAAAATGTAAATATAAGTAATTTTGACTGTATTATTTTGGCAATCATTAAGGAAATACAAAATATCAGACTTCATATTCTTTTTCTTACCAAAGGCAAGATTTTATGGGGTAGAAGTTGAAAAATGTCAGAAACGTATCAACATAGCAAGGTCTACTTTCCAAAACTATGCCGTCCAAGTAACTTTTCAATTTAATTTTCATGCCCAAGAAACACTTGCCTTGGGTTTCCCTGGTGGCGCAGTGGTTGAGAGTCCGCCTGCCGATGCAGGGGACACGGGTTTGTGCCCTGGTCCGGGAAGATCCCACATGCCTGCCGCTGAGCGGCTGGGCCCGTGAGCCGTGGCCGCTGAGCCTGCGGGTCCGGAACCTGTGCTCCGCAATGGGAGAGGCCACAACAGTGAGAGGCCCGCGTACTGCAAAAAAAAAAAAAAAAAAAGGAAACGCTTGCCTTAATTATCCAAGTTGTTATTTGGTTGTAAGCAGGGCCCAACACAGTGAGGGCCCCGCGTACCAAAAAAAAAAAAAAAAAAAAGGAAACGCTTGCCTTAATTATCCAAGTTGTTATTTGGTTGTAAGCAGCTGAATTCCTTCCATAAATTTCCCATTTATTGTCCTAGTATAGATCTGTTATGAGTCTTGACTTGGAGATAAGTATCTTATCTCCATTAAGGTATTTGCCCTAGAAGAGAGTTTTGTATTGGATCTATTGCTGAGACCTTGGTATTTCCTTTTCATATGCTTCTCCCCCAGAACTTCCTGCTGTAAAAGCCACTCCACTTTTTCATGTTCCTTAGTAAATATTACTAATGATACAAATCACAACAACCCTACTCTTCCATGTTCATAATACTTTTGCAGCATAAGAACTGCCTTCCCACATACCTTTTTCATTTAATCTTTACCACAAATCGATGGTGTTGGATTTAATCCTCATTTTAAAGATAATGAAAAGCAGCTCAGAGAGGTTAAGATGTGGTTAGGGTAGCACAGCCAAGATGGGTGGCACACGGCCTCAGACCCAAGGCTCTTGTATTGTCTGAGCCCTGCATGCTACCCCCGCACACACCAATGTTGAAAGAGCTTGGCCCTCGCTGGATTTTAAACAGGCATTATTACATTAATATCTTTAAGTATCTTAATTAGGTCTTACAGGAAGGAAAAGAATTATTTGGTCACCAAAACAGCCCAAGGATTCCAACTTGAAAGAGTGAGTCTGTTTCAGATCACCAGATAGGGTGGTGGCTCTGTTTGGCCAGAAAACTTCAACATAAACGATGAGCCATGTGTAGCAGGGGGTGCTCGCCTGAAGCCCCTGGCCTGGGAGGAAATGGGACTGTATGTGGTATGTGGACCCAACACCTACAGCAAACACTCCCACGGCCACCAGTGTTGGATTCAATTAAACATTAAATTCATCATCTTTAGCAAGGAAGGAGAACAGCAAACAGTTGCTCTCTCATGGCTAAACACCCCTTGGATTTGCTGGCCTTTGATTTATTGGAAGAAACCTGCTGGGAAGAACATACTGTGTAGCTGATTAATGTCAGCTTCTGTCATCAGTTTCCACTTAGATTCTTGGCCAGCCCTGACATCTCCTCCCTGAAGGATCCAGAAGAATTTGAGGGCTGATCCAAGAGCTTTCCTGGCATGGGATTTGCAGAATGTGGTGTTTGCAAAATAAGGAAGATGAATGGAAGTGGAATCCCATGTTCTCCACTGGACTTGTTTCTTTAATTCATTTCTCCAGAGGCCCCGCTGCATGCCAGGACCACACCAGCAAGGGGACCGGGGAAAGTGTGTTCCCAGGCTCCAGTACAGATGTCTTGCATTTCCTGTACTGCTTTATGTGCTGCCTCCTCAGAGCTTGTCAAACTGGGAAGGGGTCCGAGGAGGAATGCAGTGCACATTCACCACTGGAACCTCACTGGGACCCTTGGACAAAGCCCGTGGGTGCGTGGGCACATGAGGAACAGGTCCCGCCAGCTGCCCAGCCAAGGCCAGGTCAGGCACACACATGACTTAGGTTCCACAGGGTCCCACAGCACAGTTTGTTTGTTTGTTTTTTTCTCAAGGATAAACTGTGATTCAATGGCATTAAAGCAAGCAGAATTTTCTGTATTTTTTTTTTTTCTGTTGGAGGAAAAGCCCACTGTTTGAATTCTTATAAATAAGGCTACCCTATTTATAAGAGGGTTTAGGGCTACTCTAAACCCTCTCCTTTCTGAACTCATTCCTGTGTGCAGGAAAAAAAGAAGAGAGAGAAAAGAAGGATTCCGACTGAGAAATAAAAATCTGTTCTGGTTATCTATTCGTGTTTAACAAATCATCACAAAACCTAGTAGCATAAAATAACAACACTCATTTTATTATATCTCACAGTTTTCAAAGGTCAGGAATCTGGGGAGAGATGGGCTAGACCGTTCTGGCGGGAAAAGTTACAGGCAGGAGCTGGGAGAGCAGGGCATGAACCAAAGCCAGGGGGGGCTTGCTGGAGCACCTCTGTCTGTTTCTGTCTCTGTCTCTCTGTCTCTGCCTCTTGTCTCTCTCTCCCTTTCTCTCGCTGTTCCTTACTCCTTTCTTCCCTCCCTCTCTTTCTCCATATAATCTCAGGACCTTTCAATGCGGTCTCTCCACCTGGGCTAATCTGGGCTGCCTTAGAGCACAGCAGCCTCTGTAAAGTCAAAGTGCTTACATGGTGACCGAGGGCTTCAAGAGTAAGTATTCTAGTGAGTCCAGTCATGCTTTCTGTAAGCTGATATTTGAAGATGCACGAAGGATTTTTAAGATTTTGAAAAGCTTAGGGTTACTTCCTTATGTAAAGATCATATAAAAGATGGGATCAAATTACTTCCATGTTCTTCATCACATCTATTCGTCTAGAATTCTATGGGGTACTGTTGCTAAGTGTCTCATCCTTAAAAGTAAGACAATAATAATAACGTTGTTGATGCTTACTGAAGTGTCAGGGGTTCTTCTATATACTTTTCATGCATCGAATAATTTAATTATTGCAAATATGCTAGAGGTAGGTACTATTTTTTCCCCGGTACAGAGGAGAAAGTAAAGGTATGGAAGGGTTGAGCAACGTGCCGAAAGGCATACGGTTGGTAGGTGGCTGAGCAAGGATTTGAGCCAGGCGGTCTGATTCAAGAGGTCACCCTCTTAAGCTTTATACTAACCTGCCTCCCCCAAAGAGAGCACAGTCCAGTGGCTTCCCACTGAAGTCACAGAGAATTTTCTGCGTATTTGTTCTCTGCATGTGTAAGGGACAAGACCCCTGAGACAAGCATCTGTCAGTCTTCCTGCCGAAGCAGCATGTGGCAGATCTCAGTGAGGACCACAGGTAAAGGCTAGGAGTGAGCTCGGTGTTAGGAAAAGCTTCCTGCTGGAGGGAGGAGCCTAAATGGGGTCTTGGAACCGATAGAAGTTAGGTCACCAGAGAGATGGAGTTGACATTCTCGATGGTAGGAGGAATTCGCTTTGCCTCACAGCTAATAATATTGCCAGTTCCAGCCCTAGAAGAAGAGGTTCCTCTTTTAGCGTGACTGCATTGGCTTTCTTCGGGGGCTGACCATTAGGTGATGATCACCTTGGGGGAGAATAAAAGACAGGGCTTCTCCTTAGGGAGCCAGACGCCTTACAGATGACTCAGGGAGGAGGGGGAGCTGGTACTCCAGGGAACCCAGGTTTTTCTCATCCCAAGAGTCCCCTGAGGCCCTGTAGAACTCCCTAGAACCTGTGAGATCCGGCTTTCCCTGGGAAGAGTGGTCATGGCAGCAGGGGAAAAAAAAAAAAAAAAGACAAGGCAAGAGAATTAACTGCCATGCCACTAATCCTCTGTCCTCATCCACAGAAGACCCTCTTTGCCCAATTTAGAGCCCAGTTCCGGTTTGGAGACGAGAGTGCGGACAGGGATTGTAATAACAGAGGCAGGATGCAAAAGGATCCCCACTATCGCAGATCCACAGTCTCCTCCAGCTGCCTTGAGGTGTTCCGTAAACTCCTGGGGGCGGGGGTGTGCCCGCCTTAATCACTAATGAGCCCTCAGCAAGCGAGGTGAAATCCATGGTCGGTAAATATTTGCTAAATAAGCAAATGAGTGAATGAATTGACGAACAGATGAATACGTGAATTTGTATTGGTGCTTTTGGAAAACCAACCATAGGATTCCCGAGCACTGAGAATGGAATGAGGTGGTCCTTCCCACCTACCTAAAAGGCAGAGAGTCTGAGGTGAGAAAGAGTCCTGTGTCCAGAGACCTGGCTTTTTCCTGGGTGGTAAAGTTCATACTTCCCTGAAGAGGCATTGAATAAGTTGCGTTGGGACATTTAAAAGACCAACAAATGTAAAATTTAATACGCTTAATTCTTCAACTTCTTTTCTCAGCTACACAGACCTCATGTGACTCTATTTTGTGGTAAGCTGAACTTGAGAATTATCACAGGCATACAGCTACAGATGCTTATATTTGAAGCATTCTTACATGTCACCAAGATCAACTGAATGTGGTGTTATCTTTGCCAGCAGGTGGCTTAATTTGAATGACCCAATAAACAGAAAGCTCATTTTCCTTGTGATAAACTGCTGTCTTGTTATATCATAGTATTTACTGCAAGAAAGGATTTCCCCCAAATGAGGTGAGCTGCGATCTCCTGTTGAGAAAATTAAAGCAAACTTTGGCCATCTTGAATAACTATTCAAAGTGCAGTAAGATCCTGGATAAGAAACTAATTTGCTCCAACCATCTGTAAATAATATATATTTTGGTGAGTTAGGGAAATTAGAAAATTTGAATGTGTTCTGGATGTCAGATTTACTGAAAGTTTAGCAAAATGAAAAAAGGGAAATAATTACCAGGAAAAACAAAACAAAACACTTCCAAAACAGAATATATAGTATAAACAGCAGAATCTTGTTTTTATGAATATAATATAGTTAATGTAATATTAAATAATAATAATAAATACGTATACTTAATAAATATGCCATATGTATATAACATAATAAAATATATCAGGGTATCTACATATAAAATGTATACATATAATGTTATACACATGTTACAAATTTATTATTGTTGATGGTAGAGCTCTCTAGGGTGATAGAAATGTAAAGATTCTATTTGGTTATTCTATCTACCTCACTGACTGGGGAGCCTACCCATCTGTACACACCTTCATGCCCCAGGATGCAGTCAGGTCTCCTTACGCTTTTATTGTGCCAGCAATAACATTATGCCATGGTCCACTCTATACCCCCAGGCAGAAAACCCCTTCCTTGTTTTTTCTACCATCCCATTCAAGGCCCATGAAGGCTTCCTAGATCCTCCCTGTTAACCCCCGCACTGTTCCTGGGTCTCTTTGTCAAGCTTCTTCCTGCCCACATTTCACTCTGCCTAACGGGTTGCTTTCAGAGCCCTGGTATGGCTGGGAGAAAGTGGTGTGAATCAGGATAGCCAGGTTGAAAGTCAAAACTGTGCTTCCACTTAACAGTTGGATTTTAGGGAAGCTGTATAGTCTCTACAGACTCCACAGATTCCAAATAATGATAATGATACCAATATGACCCAATTTATGAAGTCATTGAAAGAAAACGGATGCACAAAATGTTTCGAGATGCTAATGTATCATGTGCGCATATGTGAGAGCTGATCACTGCAAAATGTTGAGTGACAGCTGAAAGTGTATTCAGACTTACCTGGGTGACCTTGAACAAGTCACTCTGCCTCTGCACCTCAGTTTCTGACTTAGAACCCAGGTTCTTAGGCTGGGATCCTCAGGGGGGCTTCAGAAGAGCCCAGATGCCCCTGGCGTTGTATGCAGAATTGTGCCTGTTAATCTATTTTTATGGGTTGAGCCTTCATAGTTTTCATCAGATTCTTAAACAAATCTGAGCCCCAAAGGAAAGCTGAGAAACCCGAGCCAAATGCTAATGAAGATTTTTATCTGGGCCTGACAGTTTGTCTCTCTAAGAACTTTAGTCCAACATGTTCTTGTAAAAGGTACAGAAGTACATTTTGCAAGACCAGAAAGGGACCATCACAGATGAGGAAACTGCATCCTGGAAGGGTGAGGTTAGGTGCCAGATACGAGGAGCTGGCAGACGACTGACTCTGGAAGCCTACCAGGGACCCAGTGAGATGGGTAATCACAGAGTCACAGATCATTTCCTCCTTCGATTTTAAAATCAGGGTGGGGTGGTCAATAGCAAATCCTGAGAAACAGCCTGCCTTGTAAATAGAAGGCATTTAGCTTTTAGGAAATCTTGACTTGGATCGTAATTTCGTAATTTTCTACTGTGCTAGAAGTCAGGGACTCAGAGACACATAAACTTTTGAAGAGTCTCCACACTAATGAAGAGACAACCTTGCCATCAACTGATGACAAAACCGGTGAGAATTTAGAGGCCCCAGGGTCAGAGTTGGCTGGATATTCTATCGGGTACTTAGGTGTTGAACTGCATGGGTTGAATGAAGGTCCACCGATGCCTTTGGAATATCATCAAGGCATGTAGTATCCATGAGAGCAGGCTCCCTGCTGAGTAGTTTGCCTACATGGTCTTATTTAATTCTTACAACGTTCTTGCAAAGTAGGTTATAATCCCGACTTAAAGTTGAGGAATCGGTGGCTCAGAGATGTAGAGAATCCGCTTTTGGTTACAAAGAGATAGAAACGTTTCCAAGTGGCTTCACTTCTACAGGTCTGGTACCTCCTTGTCCTCTTTTCTTGTCCATCCCAGCTCACCCCCCCCCCCCCCCCCGCTGCTCAGCAAGACTGCCCAGGACTTCCTTCAGGTGCAGTCCACACTTTCTACAATCTGACTGCAGCCCACATGTGTACCCCCTCACCTGTTCCTCTCTGCCTCATAACAAGGGCTACGCTTGCCTGGACTATCCCAGCCCACCCCCCCCCCCCCCCCGCTGCTCAGCAAGACTGCCCAGGACTTCCTTCAGGTGCAGTCCACACTTTCTACAATCTGACTGCAGCCCACATGTGTACCCCCTCACCTGTTCCTCTCTGCCTCATAACAAGGGCTACGCTTGCCTGGACTAATTGTCATTTGCTTTGCCCAACAGAGCTCCATCCCCACTCTCCGCCACCTCCAACTTGTCACATGCTACTCAGCCTCCAGGACCAGCTTCAAGCACTCCTATTACAAAGGGTGCCAGAGCCCTGCAGAGAGAGAGCCTCAGCAAGCAGCCCTCCCTCCCCAGGCCCTCCTGAGATGACAGGGAGGGACAGGCCAGGGCTGCAGACCCCTGTCCCCGTGCTGCCTCGGGGACTCACTGGGTGTGCAGGCTGAGGCAGCGCAGGGGCCTCCGACAGAAGTTCACTGAACCACAGGGGAACCGTGAGCAGCAGCGAGGATGTCCAAATCCGTGGCAGGGATAAGAAGGGAACCAAGAGGTGCTGGGGTGCTGACCCCCAGTGCGGGGCTCTGTCCGCTTCCCCGGAAGCCTCTGACCATCACAGGGGAAGTGAGAACAAAGGGCAAGAAGCATGCGTCCTTACTTGGGGCAGATTCTGGGGACAAGATCAGTTTCTGCTGTTAATTACCCATCTTGCTCACTAGCACTGGGACAACATTTTGTCCAGGTTTACTCAAATTGCTGTAAAAAGCATGTGGAATGCCTTAAATGCTCTTTAAGTCCTAGGGTGGAGGTGATGCTAGGCACAGCCAGGACTGGAGCGGAGCCGCCCTGCTCTCTCCAGAGGCTGTCTTGAAGCAGCCAAGCAGGCAGCAGGGAGGCTCTCAAAGGGCACGGCTGAGAAGGGTTCCGGGCTCTCTAGCAATCCTACACTTTAACCCTTTGTTCTGCTGCTTGGAAGTGGGCTTCAATTTCCCTAGATCTCCAAACTGGGGTACAGAATTGGGTTAGACAGATTGTAAATCCTGCAACATTCTTCTAACCCGGAATGGAGACTCTGAGAAATAATGAGTTCATTCTTTTGGCATCAACCTCCAAATGGCCAATTTTCTCATTAAAACCAGAGAATGGACAATTTTCAAGAGATTATTTCCCCTAAAGATACTAATCTGCAATTTGATATTACAATATCACTTCTTGAAGCCAGTGGTTAGAACAGCTGCTCAGAGAAGTTATTAATTTCCTTCAGTGGGCTGTGATCAGGAACTCACTGGCCAGAATGTCATTATTTTTTAAGACATACATTATGCATAGAGGTATTGCCTAGAAACTCAAGTGCATTGTAAGTGGTAGTGCTTAACTACGGACCATGTTGAAGAGGAGTGATTTAGTGGAGTGAGATTTTATTGTGTTGCAGAAACACATGGAAATTGATCAGAGGTGAGTCTGAGACACACATAGTAAAATGCATATTGCATCTGAGGTCAAGTATTAGTGTGGTCACATCCTCAGCTGACTCTGCTCTATTAAAACTGGAAAATAATAGATATGAGCATTAGGGTCACTTTGAGAGTCTACAGCCTACTAATTACCTCAAGAGAAGAAGCTTCCTGGTTTTTCTTTCCATGAGGCAAAGTATCTCAGCCTTGGCACTCCTTTTTTTTCCATTAATCAAAGTTTTAATTCAGCTTCTTGATAGACATCAAAAGACATAAATTACTCTGTTAGAATTATATAATACAACTAATATGAAGTGGGTAGCTTTATTTTAAACATATAAAATTATTTAATATATTTCTTTCTTAAACCTCTCTTTCTTATTGAAGTATAGCTGATTTACAATGTTGTCTTAGTTTCAAGTGTACAGCAAAGTGATTCAGTTATACATAAACATATATTCTTTTTCAGCTTCTTTCTATTATAGGTTATTACAAGATATTGAATATAGTTCCCTGTACATTACAGTAGGTCCTTGTTGTTTATGTGTTTTGTATACATTGGTGTATATCTGTTAATCCCAAACTCCTAATTTATCCGCCCGCCCCCCCCCCCCCCCCGTTTGCCCTTTGGTAACCATAAGTTTGTTTTCTTTTTTTTAACATCTTTGTTAGAGTATAATTGCTTTACAATGGTGTGTTATCTCTAGTAGGTCTGCATCTTTATTCCCGTCCTGCCCCTAGGTTTTTCTGACCATTCTTTTTTCTTTTTTATGGTTCCATATATATGTGTTAGCATACGGTATTTGTTTTTCTCTTTCTGACTTACTTCACTCTGTATGACAGTCTCTAGGTCCATCCACCTCACTACAACATAAGTTTGTTTTCTATGTCAGAGCCTGTTTCTGTTTTGTAAATTAGTTCATTTGTACCCTTTTTAAAAATTCCACATATAAGTGACATCATATGGTATTTGTCTTTCTCTGTCTGACTTACTTCCCTTAATATGGTCATCTCTATGTCCATCCACGTTGCTGCAAATGGCTTTATTTCATTCTTTTTTATGGCTGAGTAATATTCCATTGTATAGATGTACCATATCTTCTTTACCCATTCATCTGTCGATGGACACTTAGGTTGCTTCCATGTCTTGGCTATTGTAAATAGCGCTGCTATGAACATTGGGGTGCATGTATACCTGGTGCTGTTAATATTTGGATCCAGATAATTCTTTGTTGTGGAGATTGTCCATTGTGAGATGTGTGGCAGCACCCTTGACCCTATCCACCAGATGACAGTAGCACACTTCAGTTGTGCCAAATACAAATGTCTTCAGAACTTCCTGGCCAAATATTCCCTGAGGGTTAGTGGGTAGGAAAAATTGGTCCCTAGTTGAGAACTGTTGCAGGAAGGGAGAGCTGTACCTGTTTAACTGAAGGTCCTTCTGGAGTCAGGAGATAGACCTCATGACCTCCCACCTGTGTTCCAGCTCTAACATCCCAAAGTTAATCTAAAGCAAATGTATTTCATTGCTTATTCATTTTAGTTCCAAGCTAATTTCCAAATGAAATACTGCTGCATGTCTTCCCTTTTTGCAATTTACAATGAGTAATGAACAATTTTTAAACTTTCTCGTAACTTATGGGAACCAGAAAATGTACTAAATTTCATTCCTACAGGGTGACTATTTAGCTTCAATAAGATAATGTTTAACAAATCTGCCTAAAAGTGTGTTGTGAAGCAATAGATACCAGTCACAATTACCTTTGATGTAACTATAAAATAACTGTTTTAGCCATTTTCCCTGGATACGCTCACCATGATATTCACCTTTTCCATCTCTTCCAGCTCCACCCCTCCTCACTAAACCTAAAAGTTTATGTTCAGATGAAAACCGTTCTCCCAACAGAGACACTAGGTCTTTGCTCAACAGGACCCTAATCATAATTCTGTATTGCTTCCCACTCAGCTCCTAATGAGTAGACTGAATATGAGCTTCAGATTTAGACAGACCTGATTTCTAATGATGCCTCCATCATTCACAAGTTGTGTGTCCTCCAGCAAGACACTTAGCCTTCCTGGGTCTGGTTTGCGGTGAGTGATGGTGCTTAGTAGGCTAAGGCCAAAGCCTTCCCTGTATGAGAATGTCCAAAAGGTTATTCACTTTTAGAGTTCATGACCACCTGGCTTAGTATCTGTCCAGATTCTAAAGGAACACCTGGAGAGGCTTTTTAGATGCCTTAGATGATAATAAAGCATTGGGAATCACTGAGCCCTCCCAGTAGGTGAGACTAGGTGTTAACTCACAAACTTGAACTTAGGTAATAACACACATGTCACATTCGGACCAAAACCCCAAGAATTCTAATATGAGCTTTGAGACTCTGCTTATGGTCGTTCTTCTGGGAACCCCTAGCCAGAGAGTTAGAGGAACTAGAACTTGTCTGTTTTGGATCCTCCTCCTTACTTAACTTAGGTTCTGCTCATCTGCCTTCTTTGTGACTTTATTATTTCCTTTTTACTGTTTGCAAAAAATCTTGTTTTTACCCATGGAGTTAAACCCATTCTTTTTCCCTGAGAACTGCCTTTATTGATTGATTTTCATAGCAATTTGCTTCTTTCAAACAATTCTACATGAGGTCACTGTTACCTTTTTTGGATTAGCCTCAGAATGGCCTCTTTTTATTTGCTAGTTCTGCAACTTGCAAATTTGACTACTTTGCTCTACAACTGGGTTTTCTCTCTCTCTCTCTCTCTCTCTCTCTCTCTCTCTCTGTCTCTCTCTCCTTCCATTCCCTTTTCTTCTGTCTCTTTTTAATTTGGTAAACAATTTTAAGATACAGAAAACCATATAAAAGTCATCCATGGGGCTTCCCTGGTGGCGCAGTGGTTGAGAGTCTGCCTGCCGATGCAGGGGATACAGGTTCGTGCCCCGGTCCGGGAAGATCCCACATGCCGCGGAGCGGCTGGGCCCGTGAGCCATGGCCTCTGAGCCTGCGCATCGGAGCCTGTGCTCCGCAACGGGAGTGGCCACAACAGTGAGAGGCCCGCGTACCTCAAAAAAAAAAAAAAAAAAAGTCATCCATGAACTCAGGACTTGGAGTCAATCAGTGTTAACCTTATATCATGTTTGCTTTTCTTTTTAATAAGAAAAAAAATCACTGAGTAACATTAAAACTTAAATTTATATCTTTTAACAAAACCTAAAATTAATATCTTATTCGCCTTCAAAATAAGACAAGAACTTTAGAAAGCTTTAATTTCCCTCTCACTTTCCCTCTCTAGCCCTCTGTGTTTTTTACTGTCTTGTAATTATTGATATATCACACTCTGCTGTTAACTTCCCCAAATACTACTGATATTTGTGGTTGATAGGATTTTGACATATTGCCATATTTTTATCCTCATCTTTTCTTGCATGACTTCTTGTTTCAGACCATTCTTTCCTTCTGGGTTTATTTTTCTTCTTGCTTTAAGTACACGATTTAGTATTTCTTTCGGAGAGAATCTCTGAGTAGTAAACTTGGTCTTTATTTCACAGTTTCCTTTTTAACCATTTAATTCCGTCCCACTTTCATGTGGGTAAGGTCACATTTTCCATAGTGTTTTTCTATGAGCCCCAAAGTTAAAAAAGTGCTCTCTGCAGATCAGTGATAACTAACTATCCCTGTGCCTCTTTCCCTCTGTATCATCTTAAGGATTTATGGCCTGGTTGGAATTAGACCTCCTTTGATTCCAATAACATTTTAGGCAACAAACTTAAAATGGAACAAAGTCACGTTACATTACAGAAAGAGTCCTACTAAGTGGAGATGTATCTCAGCAAGATTCCCAGACCCCTCTTGTGTCCCTGCCCCGAAAGGGCTGGAACAGAACATTCTGCTTCCCCAGCAGCCTCCACCACTCTCCTCACTCTCTCCTGTTATTGCTTTTGCTTCGAGACTACTCCCTGTCCCAAGGGAGGCTGATCATTTGAGTTAGTTTGTCTTTCTTCTGCTGTCCTTGGAAAGCCTCTTCCCTCTGCTAGCTGTTTCAGGGATCAATTGTTCTTTGGCAGAGAAGGAGGCTCGATGACAATGAAGAGTTTCCATTTCTTCTTCCTGCAGCTGCTGACCCAAGAGAGCAAGCCAGACGATGCACCTTCTCGCAGGAGAGGAAGCAGCATGAGCCCCAGAGGTTAAATGGATTAACTCCCTCAATCACCTGAGCAAAAGAAGACAGAGGCCAGGGATGCCTTCTTCCAAGCGGGCCCATCTGATGAAAACAGGGTTTCCTCGCATGTACAGATAGTATGCAGCAGAATTCTCTGTGTCTGGATACACATATGGAAAGGTTAACCCCTTTAGTGATAGACCAGACGTTCTGTACATTTCTGGGCAAGAGCTGATGACATACAGAAGAAAGTATATCTTTTCGTTTAAAAGACAATAAAGTTAAAAGAAAGAGAATACAGCTCTTTATTGATTTTATGGCCAATATTTTTCTTCTATTTAAGCAGAAATGGAAGAGTTTTGCAACATCTCTTTTTTTCCAGGTATTTTGTTGATTTTTCTTTCCTTCAAACAGTAACCTCAGTACCAGCTGAATGAAAACCAACTATTTTTCCTGGTTCCCAAGTACTTCATCTGCCTCTCTTCTTCTCACTGTTGCTTTTCCAGAACATTCTGGATGGAAGGTATGGAGAGTATGCAATCCAGTGTACGGCCAACTAAGTGCTGAGGTACAAGCAATTAGATGGGCCTACAGCAGCTCTCTCTGGAATGCCTTCTTCCCTTAGGGCGCAGGTGCTTAAGACTGAACTTGAAACTGAAAAGAAAAGGAAATCCTAACATAAATATCACTTCTCAGTTACAATTCATTTTTGTTTCCCTACTTCTTTCTCACAAACACACGCATATTCACTTAAAGCAGCCTTATGTTCCAGAAGTGAAGACATCCTTAGGAAAGTTTGAAAATTCAACATCCAGGGACCTCTGCCCTGATTGCTGTGTAACTGCTGGCGAGTCATTGTTCTTTAAAAATGAGGGTGAGCGTCTCAGTGCTTCATGAAGGTTTTCTTGACTGGCAGGGGGCCTTACCCAGATGCTAAGGTAATTTTCCACCTGCATCTTCATTTTAGAATGAAAATAGTAGAGAAAGGAAAACATATGCAAGTGCATGCAGATTTTTTTAAGCTCACTGCTTTTGGACATGCTCAGGATTTGTCTAATCATGGTGATTACCACTATTCACTTGACTGTTTTCCAACGACCAAATCAAACTTTTCCTTTTGAACTTGGATTTGACCTCTTTGAAATTCACAAATGAGTTGCAAAGTAGAAATCATATTTTTCAGAGTGCCCTAAGTCATAGTTTCAAACGGCGCTTCGTTGAGTACCAATATCTCACTGATAAACTGCAGGCCACCGACACCCCTGGAAGTACTCTGGTTCTGCAACTAATGCCCTGTCTCACGGGTCCCAGCATGGCAAAGATTGCCTAAACGTCCGTTACAACTTTGGTTTCTCAGCGTGTTGCAAGTAAGACACCAAATTACGTGGTCCTCTTAGAGGAAGAAAAGAGTTGCCCTCACAGCTTCATGGCAATCACGAGACCCCTAGAGACTGTGTTTGCCTCCCAGCTGACAGCCAAAGGTGGCAAAGCTGGTCTTTCCCACCATCTCACTTTCTCTTTCAGTCACCCATTCCTTTCTACCTCACCCGCCCTAACCCCTAGACGCATTTTACTGTTTCTCATTTTCCTGGAGAAACCAGTGTTTGTCTGGAAATCAACCAATTGTCTTTCACCTTTAAAAGAAATTGCTTATTGTGGTGGATGCACTAGCTGTACACTCATATGTCTTCTCCCATTTTTCCTGAGCACAGAACTAGACTGCATTTCCTAGACTCCCTTGCATTCGTTGTGACCATGTGATTGAGCACTAGCCAATGAAATTTTGAGGGCTACCTTCTCTCCTTGTTTGCTCCTTTAAGGCTAACTGGAGTTGGGATCCCCTCAGGGTAACTTTGTAAGTACCAGGTCTACAGTTGCAGAGCTGCTCTCATCCTGGAATCCTTGAATGACCTCATGGAGCAGAGACCCCTCCCTCACTATTCACAGACCTGAAACCATCCTGGAACATTAAGTAATTTAGGCATATACTGCTATTATGTTGAGTGATTCATAGGTGGGCTTTTTTGTTACATAAATCTAGTCTACACAAAAAATTTATGCTTTAGTGCTCCCTTCAGATGAATTTGTATTTTATTTTGGGGCCATCTGAAAGCCTTCAAGATACAATAAAACTAGCTGTCCAAGGTGGGGCTCTGATGACTGGTGAAAGGGAGGCTATGGGCTTGAAGGCTTGTGCTCAGCAATGAACAACCACAAACAAATGCCAGCTGTAGAGAGATAGCACATCTATTATTCAGTTTACAGCAACTTTTAGCCTCCTTTCATAGGTGAATCAGTTGAAAATTACGGGAGTTGGATAATTTTCTGTCTGTGCTGGCTTCAGGTGTTGCTTGATGTAGGAATGACCTGCCAGCATTTCATAGGTCTTGCCTGGTGAGGGGCCTGGTTTGAAACATTACTTTCTGATTCCCTTTCCAAGGAGCAGGTGTCTGGGAACATGGGCTTGGCACCAGTGTGCACCCCTGATCCCCAGGGAGAGGAGTAAGCACCTGGGCTATTATCAGGCATAGTGTCTTTTGGGGTTTCCCTTCAGATTACATATACAGCACCCAGGGCTGGATCATCACATTCAAATGGGGACAACGAAATGGGACACCAACACGCATATGTAAATGGGTGAATGGGTAAGGAAGTGAGAGGAGCTGGCTGGTGAGGATGCCTAGAGAGCTAGGTAGGTGGGAAGGTGAGCCAAGAAAGGTGAGGCTTCTGATGATGCAGAGCCAGGTCCTGGGCAATTCTTACAGAAGTAGAGTCTGTTTTATGCTTTGTCATGAAGCGACACTTAATTGAAACAATAACCATTTACCCAATGAACTTCATTAGACTGAAGAATCTTATTTTGTTGTTGTTAGCCTAAGATCAAACTTTGGCAAGGACCTCTCTGAGTCTCCCTCCCTTCCCTCTTTCTTTGGTTTCTTCCCTCTTTCCTTCCAACCTTCCTTCTTTCCCCCCATCCTTCCTTCGTTCCTCCTCTCTTATTCATTAGACACAATCGACATACTAGACATTACATAGGAAGCACTGTTATTAAAAGAAGAAAGAAGATTCATTCCCTGTCCCCAAGCGGTTCACAATCTCATGGGGAAGAGTGGCATGAAAATGGGCAATAATCAGTACGGTAAACTGCAAAAAAAAAAAAGTGATATGGAAGCAAAGAAGAAAGACATCTAAATCTGCCTTTAGTTTGCTCTTTCTAGATCCGTGACACGTGTCTCTCCGTTTCAGACATCAGCCCCCTTCTTGCTCTGGGTGTTCTGTAACTCTGACATGGACCAGAAACGGAAGAATCTTAAAATATATCAGACCCTCATGTAAACCTCAGCACAAAGAAAATTTTAAAGAATCCAGCCTCAAAGTGTTTTGCCCTGGAAACCCTCCTCAGCCCGCTGGAAGAGGACCGCCTTCCCACTCAGAGTGGTGTCCTATTTGAGTTTGGTAACACAGCGCCAAGGACAGTCTGGTGTTTCTCACTTGACAAATTCTCGTCTGTCAAGAGATGCTAAAGGCTACACTTGCAATCAAATGTACCCCAAGGCCATCAACTTTTAAAAACTGGCCATTGTTTACCAAGTTCTGTCAACCAGAATTGGGTATTTCTTGCATTTGTTTGTTTGAGAAAGAAGTTATTTTGCTCTCTGTAACCACCCGCCCTGCAAAAAAGGAGAAAGTGTTTAAACAAACAAATTTCACAAAAGAGTCCTCCTCCAGTTGAGGGAGGGCAGGCGCTCTATGCGATGGTACATAAAATTGACTTGGTCAATTGAATGAATAAACTAGAAACACAGCTGCTTGGACAGAACACATATTCTCTCAGACCCTTTTTGCAAAGAGTCTGTGAGGACCTTAATCTATTTTAAGGGTACTTTTAAGCTGTGAAACAATTTTTAAGATATTCTATCATATTTCATTCTTACCACAACTCGGTGAGGTGGGTAAAATTATTTTCATTTTATGGATGATAACTGGGTTCAGAGGAGTTTAAAAACTGTTCAAGGGTACAGAGCCAGAGATAGATGAGATAAGAGTGAATTGGGGTTAGCATGACTCCAAGCTCCATGAATTTTCTACTCATCCAGTGTCGTGTAGCTACAACCCCTCTTTCCCCCAGATTTAGACAGCCAGGGCCGTCTAGAGAGGCAGTGTGAAGCTCAGAAGGGGCGAATGCAAGTGGGGGAGACTTGGAATCTCAGCCTAACTCCATGTTCTTTCATGTGTGGCCTTTGGGACTAAATTGTCCAAAATTAAGACACCCTTGGATTAGAATTGCAGTGCACAGAATAGTCCACATATAAAACCAATGCAAGTGTCACCACAAAGGAGGAAATGCAACCATCAGGAAACACAGAAAGGACAACTCTGAAAAGACTGGCCTCGATTTCTAAAGATAGGGTGGAACCCTTAGGAGGGACCAGTTTCCAAAAGACTCCAGTTCACCCCTCCTGCATGCTCTAGCAAACCCTATAAAGGAATTTTGGTTTTGTGACTACTACTAAAAATATAGAACTCATTGCTCATGGAAGCCCCCAAACCTCCACTTTTCAGCTCTCTGTGCAGTATAACAACTTAAAATTAAGAGAAAAATCATTAAACCCCCAACAGATTATTTTAATTTTGGGTTTCTCAGCCTCAGCACTCTTGGCATTGGGGGAGCGGATAGTTCTTTGCTGCGGAGGCTGCCCTGTGCCATGTAGGATGCTTAGCATCCTTGGCTTCTACACACTAGATTCCAGTAGCACCCCTAGTTGTGACAACCATGAGTGTCTCCAGATATTACCAAGTGTCCCCCTGGGTAGAAAATCACCCCTTGTGGAGAACCACTGCTTTAATGATTCTCATGAGAGGACACTTCTTTGCTTTTTTGTTTCTTTTAATGGTCTGGAAGACATTAAAAATATCACATGCTTTACTCATTGTTCAAGAAACAGATTTTGGATTCTTTGTAGCTTTTGTGTGATCCCACCCCTCGGTTAGGATAATCAATCAAGAGTCAAATTCTTTAATTGTTAGAGGATGTCAAGGTTGTTTTTATTTGCAGATCTTGAGAAAATACACTATGGCCATAGACTATGGAGCAGACATATATGAGTGAGTCCTGAGGTTACCGTTTTTTAATCATGTGGTCCTGAAGTTAATCTCTATGGACATGCATTACCTTATCTAATCATTTGAAGAGCTGTTGTAAGAATTAAATGAAGCAATACATGTATCTGTCACGTATAGGTTTGCCAGATTTAGCAAACAAAAGTACACGGGGTTCAGTTCAATTATAATTTAAGATAAACAACCTTTTTTAGTACAAATATGTCCCATGCAATCCTTAGTGACCTTAATTATATAGCCTGTGTTCAATCGTAGCTATTATTACTGTGGACTTAGAACTAGAGAGAATCAGTTGAGAAAATCATGAGCATCTCCTGTCTTTAAAGCAAATAGATATTTAAACCAACCAACACAAAGAGACATCTGGAATCTTCCTAAAGAGTCATTTACGAACACCTCAAAACTTTCACAGCTTCTCATCCTTTGTTTGATTTCTTCCTCTTCATTCAGAAATTCTACAAGTCAAGTGATATAGTTCCAACTTTATTTTGTTCCTATATTATTGCTCATAGCTGTAAGGATATACGGATAAAAAAAAAATCACGAAACAACCTTCCAAATATTTGGGGATATGAATAAAACCAAAGTTCAGGTCGGAAATCAGAAAGGGCTACATTCAAATCCCCATCTGTCACCTACCAACAGGGTGAGCTTACTGGAATTTCATAACCTCTCTGATCTCAGTTTCCTCATCTGCAGAATAGTATCACCTCCTCCACAGAGCTGATGTGAGGGTAAAATGAGAGCATGCATTTGAAAAGATCTTTGTAAATAATGCTCGCAAGGTTAGTTTCCTTTCCTTCTTTGCTTTCCATTCCTTCCTCTCTCGACCCTAGATTCAATAATTTTGATTTTTAAACTCCTCGGAAAAGAAATTGTTGACTCTACAACTGAAGAATGGACTAAATGGAAAATCATAACTCACTAGTTAAAAAATAATTAGAGAGAACTGACAGCTTGTTAATCAATTTTCAGATAAAAGGACATGGGCTTTGGAGTCACTGAGATCTGGTTTAAATCTTGTTGCATCATCTTACTAACTGGTTAGCCTTGGGCAAGGTACTAAGCTTTTCTGAGTTCATTTCATTCTTTGATAGTGACCACAAAATATTTACTTCTGTTCATTGCTCTGAGAAGCAAATAGATGATATACATGATGATTTTTTGTAAGCCATAAATCAGTATACAGATGTTGGCCAGAAATGCTGCATTTTGTAAAAATAAAAGAAATTGCATCTCTGACTTCAGGGAATTGATCACATCAACCAGTTCAGCTGATCGTGAATTATGAAGCACAACTGTTCAGAGACTTAGTTGCTGTGTGATAGTCATTCTCCCTCTCTGTTTCACTAGCAAACGCCTGACTCTATTCAGTGCAGAAACACACACAGCAAGAGGCTTAGGTTTCCCAGCCTCCTCTGCAGCTGTAAGTGGCCAATGAGATATAAATCAAGGCAAGTCAAGGCATTGGTAGCGGGGTGGGGGCGATCTTCCATGAAGGCTCTGGGGCTGACTCAGCTGAGGGATGTAAGAATCGGAGTTGCTTTTTCTTCCTGCCTGGAACATGGATGGGGTGGTTAGAACCGCAGCTGGTATCTTATGACCATGAGGTAAGCTTGAGGATAAAAGCTATATGCTCAAGAAAGTGGAAAATAAAAAGAATTAGATTAAGTTTCTGATGACCTCAGAGCTATCATACTGACTCCAAACTACTTTTTCTATGTAATAGATAAACAAACAAACAACATTTACACCTTGCTAAAGCTTTCGGAATTTGTTGTTGTTATTATATGCAGGCAAACTCTTTCTTAGACAGTGCACTAAGACATGTAAAGTGCTGTTATATGCATTCCCTTAACTTCAAGCAGAGTTTGCCCAGAGGAGTTGAAAACTTATGCCCCCAAAAAAACCTGCACATGGATGTTTATAGCAGTGTTATTCATAATCGCCTAAACCTGGAAGCAAGCAAGATGTCCTCTAGTAGGTGAATGGATAAACAGTGGTACATCCAGACCATGGGATTATTATTCAGTTCACTATCAAGACATGAAAAGACCTGGAGGGATCTTAAATGCATTTTGCTAGGTGAAAGAAGCCAATCTGAAAAGCCTACATACAGTATGGGTCCAACGATATGACATTCTGGAAAAGGCAAAACTATGGAGACAGCAAAAAAGCAAAAAGATCAGTGGTTGCCAGGGGCTGGGGTGAGGAAGGGATGAATATGCAGAGCACAGAGGGTCTTTAGGGTAATGAGATTACTCTGTATAATACTATAATAATGAGTACATGTCATTATACATAGGTCCAAACCCATAGAATGAGCAGTACAAAGAGTGACAAAATATACAGTGTGACCACTAATGTAAACGCTGGACTTCATGTGATTATAATGTGTCAATGAGTGTTCATCACTTGTAACAAATGTACCCTCTGAGGTGAGGCATGCTGATAATGGGGAAGGCTATATATGTGTGACAGTAGGGGAGATATGAGAAATCTCTACCTTCCCCTCAATTTTGCTGTGAACCTAAAACTGCTATTAAAAAGTAAATCTTAATTTAAACATATTTAAAGCAAAGACCCTAGAAAGAAATACTTTCTTCTTCATTGTGGATGCTATAAACCAAAGCATATACCTGAATCCTCATGGGTCATATGACAGCTATTTTCCATCTCTTCTTTCATATTTGTTTCTCATCTCTGAGCAACAACAGTTCTACTACATGTGACTGTCATGTACATAACTGAATCTGTTGCTTGTATTCTGACTTATGCAAGGGGCAGATGAAAGTTCTCCTTCCCGGGCCATGCGTGACATGCCACTTGGAATACATAATTCGGGGTGTGTGGCAATACTTTCTAATGGTATTGGGGACTCCCTGGTAGATTGTGGTTCCCTCTGCTTTCTGGGAACACCTGTGTAGATGCTTAAAGAATCCTTCTTCAGCTCTGAGTGGTCTATCCAAAGTTGATCATCATGAATTTTTGTCTACTAAATTTCTTGTATTTTATGTGGGTAGAATATTATTTCGTATCTTCAGATTTTGAACTTTTCTCGCACTTTTGTAGAAAATGTTTCTATAATTGATTTATTGTCATAATATATCTTGTTTCCTACTTCTGGCTGATTATCAAGCACTTATTAATCCAAAATGTGCTTACCATGCTTTTGTATAATGACAATAACACTTAGTGGTCAGCCTTAAACAATTTAAAAAATTTTAGGAACTTGCCAAAACTAGACTAAATTATTTATAAGAAATCTGTCTTGGTTTGGTTTGGTTTTTCTACCTATCTCAGGAGTTTGTATAACTATCCCATCATTAGACAAAGCAGAGAACCATGAAATAACTATGGCATGAAACCCTTAATCATACTATTACAATACAACAGCAATGTTCATTGATTCTCTAACTACAGACCCGGCACTGTGCTAAGCGCTTTGCAGATGGAAGCTCAATTAAGGGTCCTCAGCACAACTCTATCAATTAGTATAAATTCCCTTCATTTTACAAAAGAAACTAAAACTTAAAGATTTGAATAGCTTTCCCATAGTTACAAAGCAAGGAAGTTGTACGTGCTTAGGAACAAGGGTTAGAGTCAGAAAGCAAAAAGCTTATTTGGGCTCAGCTTCCTCCCCACAAAACCCTAGTCACACTTCTTGTTCGTGTAGGAAGGTGCTTAAAGGAACCCATGTGAAGTAAGCCAGAAAGAGAAAAACAAATACCGTAGGCTAATGCATATATAAGGAATCTAAAAAACAAACAAACAAACAAACAAACAAAAACTGGTACTGATGAACCTAGTTGCAGGGCAGGAATAAAGAGGTAGACGTAGAGATTGGACTTGAAGACACGGAGTGGGAGGGCGAAGCTGGGGCGAAGTGAGAATAGCATCGACATACATACACCACCAAATGTAAAATAGTTGGCTGGTGGGAAGCAGCAGCATAGCACAGGGAGATCAGCTCGGTGCTTTGCAATGACCTAGAGGGGTGGGATAGGGAGGGTGGGAGGGAGGCTCACGAGGAAGGGGATATGGGGACATGTGTATGCATATGGCGGATTCGCTTTATTGTGCAACAGAAACTAACACGGTATTGTGAAGCAATTATACTCCAATAAAGATCTATTTAAAAAAAAAAAGGAACCATGAATAAATGGCTTCAGATGCAGGAACACGACGTTGTTCTTTCACGAGGACAGCGCGACCCAGGAGAAAGGGTTTTGTTAGGGGTCAGGGCGTGTTCAGATCCCAGGACGGGGGATCTCGCTGTGAACTTGGACGAGCCACTGTTTTACCAAGCCTTTGTTTCTTCCTCAGGAAACGGCCACAGGTTGGTCGAGGTGATCTCTTCTATTGCTAAAATCCATTGAGTTCACACTCAAGACATGAGGGGAAGTTCGAGATGAAGCCATCTGCAGAGGAGAGGAAACCTCTGGGTGTGGAGTCCTTTGCATGGTTTTTAATCTGTTGGAAGTGGTCCTTTCCTTTCCAGCTAATGCTCTAGAGAATGCTACAGGAGTAAAGAATTCTGAATCTGAGACAAAAATAATATTCCCTCCTATATATTTATAACACTTAACAATTAGCTGGGTGCCAGCATGTGCATTTTCCTCACTACAACGACTATAGTGATAGCATCAGTATTCTAACTCTACAGAGGAGAACTTAGTCCTCCGAGGAAATGCCTGACATTTCAGAATTACAGAACCAGGTACTGGAGGTGCTGGATTTAGACCTCGTCATGTTCTTTGATCCAGGTCTCTTTCCCCACAGCATTAACCTCCATTTCTGTAATCGGAGATCAAGAAATGAAAACTTAACTCCTGCTATTTAAACCAGAGTTTCATTATTATACTCGGGGTGGGTATTTGTGAACCGTGGTTCACAATAACAAGTTCTGCAATGTAAAGGTGCAAACATTATTACTATTCATAAAAATAAAGGAAATTGTATCCCTGACTTCCCAAAAAAGTCATATCAACCTGAAGTTCTCTCTCTCTCTCTCTCTCAACATATTTATGTAGGTACATAGGAAAGAATTTGGAGAGGTGTATATTTTTATTTACTTCATTTGTTCATGAGATTTTTTTTGTGATTACTCCTCTCACAGAGCATCTGCTAACGGCTAGACACTGTGTTAGGTGCTGGGGATACCAACATAGATAAAGCCTCTCCATCACCTCCTCCTGGCTCACAGAACTCAGTCCAGTGGGGGATTCAAATGTGTACTGAAGTAATTACCTCAGGGAATGAAGTATCATTACATAATAATAGAGGCAAAATGTAGTGGGAACTTTGAAGAGGAATTGATCCCTTACTCTTCCTTTTGGAGATAAGAAAAACACTGATTGAAAAAGGATAACAAAAGGGGAAGTCTTATCAACAGAAGTCGCTCAAATATCTATTCCTGTCCTGACAGCATGATGCCTGAAATGACACCATCCATTCGTAAGAAAGGATTTCTGAGGACCGGCCAGAAAGAAAAAGAAGTAGTTTGCTTGGACCCTGGATGTATTATCATATTAGTTGTGGAAAGGAAAAAAAAAGTCCCAGATCTCAACAGCTTCTTTGTTGGAGGCCCATTACTTGTAGTTCTTTCTCGAATCCACTGGTTCTCTTGACTATATAGGTGGAGAGAGAAAAATATTAAGTGACCAATATTCACATAATTGACTATTGCACATCTTACCAGCATAAACTCAGCACCGTCTATGAATCTACACACTCAAGTTCACTAAAGATATTTAGGCTCTGGCCCCTGCTCTCATATTCTTCTCTCATATACCCCCGCCTCTTTACGCACCTCTTCAGCCCCACTGTGAGACCTAACCTAAGTCCCAGCTTTCTTTGAGGCCTTTCCTATGGTCGTCCCAGGACCACCCCCTTCTCTCTCTGTTTCTCTCCTGTTTATATCACTCAATTGCCAATTATCTTTTAAAAATTATACCATAATGTATCTTGTTCTGAAGCGACTGGCTACCTCAACCATATTCTTGAGTTCTTTGAAGGCAAGCGATGTATTTTCAAGAACTGTTCATAAAGGGAAGTCTATTTGCCTTTCTTCAAGTGATCCGTACTTACTTTATTCATCTGAATTAAAGAAAAATGAAGTGAAATGTTTGCATGCTGGACAGGGCTGTTCTAAGATTTTACTCTAAGAGGTCGAAGCCATGTTATAACAAATATATTAAAATGTACCCACATTAAATATTGTTTACATATGCATATTTATGCATGGATGGCTCTACATATACATATATATGTACATGGATTTGTATTCATTTATATACATATGAATTGGGTTCTACATCACTAGGTAACATAATGTTCTGTTTTGTAGATGTTTAATTGACCATATTGATTTCAATTTTCCAGTTATCTGGAAAATACTTCTTTTGGCCACTATTCTCATGGGACCTTGAGCATATTATGCATATTATAGACTGTAGGCCCTGGGCGGAGCATGCCTAGGGGACAGAGTAGACGTATGTCAGGAGATGATGGCTGCAGGACCGATTCATGAAATCACTGTTGATGGAGGTGAGTTCCTCTTTTGCCCCAGCAGCCCAGCTCCACAGGAGAGAGGACAGCTTTGGGAAACGTCGGTTGTGTTGACACAGACGTTAGGTTACATCCCTCACTGCTGTTTCCACTTGTCCCGATTTTTCCTAACATCCTCTTTTGCTCTGAGATTTTCCTGGATTTTTCACACCACTTAGGAGACTTGGAGATGGAAATTTTGAGTAAAATGTATCCACTTGCTTTCATGTTATGCAAGAGTGAAAAAAAAAAAAGCCTCAAACTCAATTTAGAGTGAAGTGGGATGGGGTGGAGTGTTGCCCATGCACGAAAAAACCTCCAAACTGCTAAATTGCAAAAAGTGAAACTTTCCTTGAGTTTAATTTTTGGTGTGGGAGATTGTCTGGAGGGATTTTGGAAAAAATGACGGAATGGTAAGCAAACGAGAAACACCATTGACACGCATCTCTGCCGGCATGGTTTTAAATGATATACCCATTCCCATGTTTAAGTTGACAAGTGAAGGAAGTTACTGGGACTGGAAGTTACAGGTGGTGGTTTCCTAGGGTAAATATGTTGTTGTTTGAGGAATTTTATCTCCAAGTTTTCCACTCCCAGCGCCATCCTCTTCAATCCCCCGTAACTTTTGCAACTCTATATTTCACATTTTGATTTTTTTAGATGGTTTTCTTTTCTTTACGTTTTTATTTTATATTGGAGCATAGTTGATTAACAATGTTGTGTTAGTTTCAGGTGTACAGCTAAGTGACTCAGTTATACATATACATGTATCTATTCTTTTTCAAATTCTTTTCCCATTTAGGTTATTGAGAATATTAAGCAGAGTTCCCTGTGCTATACAGTAGGTCCTTGTTGGTTATCTTTTTTTTTTTTTTT